>NC_049213.1:9285113-9512613 GCF_013347855.1 Anguilla anguilla
ATGATGCGGAGTCAGCCGTGATGTGGACCTGCATTCCCCCCCCCCCCCCCCCCCCCCCCCCCCCCCCAACGCTGATGTGGTATGGCTGGCCGCGCGGTTGGAATCGAGTGAGTAACGAGCGACCGGGAGTGGGGGGGGGCGGGGGGGGAATCATATGTCACGGATGTGCATCAGGCAAGGTTCATTTAAACAAGTCGGCCGGGGGCAGCGTGGACAAATTAGCGCTGACGGATGGCTGAGGGCTAACGTTCGTCAGAGCGGCGCATAGATCAGGACCAGAGCCACCGAGGGAACCTGGCCAGGGAAGAAAGCAAAGGGGAAACAATGAGCCGTAGAGCCTGTGCAAACACGCCACCGCTAAACACAGCAGAGGCAGGCGGAGCGGGTACCTCACAGTGATGGGGTGGGGTGAAGGGGGAGTGGGTACCTCACACAGTGACGGGGTGGGGTGAAGGGGGAGTGAGTACCTCACACAGTGACGGGGTGGGGTGAAGGGGGAGTGGGTACCTCACACAGTGACAGGGTAGGGTGAAGGGCAGCGGGTGGTACCCCACACAGTGACAGCATGGGGTGAAGGGCAGCGGGTGGTACCCCACAGTGATGGGGTGGGGTGAAGGGGGAGTGGGTACCCCACACAGTGATAGGGTGTGGTGAAGGGGGAGTGGGTACCCCACACAGTGACAGGGTGGGGTGAAGGGGGAGTGGGTACCCCACACAGTAACAGGGTGGGGTGAAGGGGGAGTGGGTACCCCACACAGTGACAGGGTGGGGTGAAGGGGGAGTGGGTACCCCACACAGTAACAGGGTGGGGTGAAGGGGGAGTGGGTACCCCACACAGTAACAGGGTGGGGTGAAGGGGGAGTGGGTACCCCACACAGTGACAGGGTGGGGTGAAGGGGGAGTGGGTACCCCACACAGTAACAGGGTGGGGTGAAGGGGGAGTGGGTACCCCACACAGTAACAGGGTGGGGTGAAGGGGGAGTGGGTACCCCACACAGTGACAGGGTGGGGTGAAGGGGGAGTGGGTACCCCACACAGTGACAGGGTGGGGTGAAGGGGGAGTGGGTACCCCACACAGTGACAGGGTGGGGTGAAGGGGGAGTGGGTACCCCACACAGTGACAGGGTGGGGTGAAGGGGGAGTGGGTACCCCACACAGTGACAGGGTGTGGTGAAGGGGGAGTGGGTACCCCACACAGTGACAGGGTGGGGTGAAGGGGGAGTGGGTACCCCACACAGTGACAGGGTGGGGTGAAGGGGGAGTGGGTACCCCACACATCGACAGGGTGGGGTGAAGGGGGAGTGGGTACCTCACACAGTGACAGGGTGGGGTGAAGGGGGAGTGGGTACCCCACACAGTGACAGGGTGGGGTGAAGGGGGAGTGGGTACCCCACACAGTGACAGGGTGGGGTGAAGGGGGAGTGGGTACCCCACACAGTGACAGGGTGGGGTGAAGGGGGAGTGGGTACCCCACACAGTGACAGCGTGGGGTGAAGGGCAGCGGGTGGCACCCCACAGTGACAGGGTGGGGTGAAGGGCAGTGGGTGGTACCACACAGTGACAGGGTGGGGTGAAGGGCAGCAGGTGGTACCCCACAGTGACAGGGTGGGGTGAAGGGCAGCGGGTGGTACCCCACAGTGACAGGGTGGGGTGAAGGGGGAGTGGGTACCCCGCACAGTGGCAGGGTGTGGTGAAGGGGGAGTGGGTACCCCACACAGTGACAGGGTGTGGTGAAGGGGGAGTGGGTACCCCACACAGTGACAGGGTGGGGTGAAGGGCAGCGGGTGGTACCCCACAGTAACAGGGTGGGGTGAAGGGCAGCGGGTGGTACCCCACAGTGACAGGGTGGGGTGAACGGGGAGTGGGTACCCCACACAGTGACAGGGTGGGGTGAAGGGGGAGTGGGTACCCCACACAGTGACAGGGTGGGGTGAAGGGGAAGCAGCTGTTGGAGGCAGTATGGAGGCTGGATGTGCATTAGCAGCACATCCAGAGAGGCTGAGAGATGGAGAAGCTTCCCTGAATCTGCACAGAACAGGCAAATCAGCATCCCAGCATCGCAATGCCACAGCGTCTCACTTTCACAGCATCTCAGAAACACAGCCTCATTCACAGAGTCATTGTGGCTCAAAACAGCTGTATACACCTCAGCCAAAAGTATTAGGCCACCTGTGGTTTTTAAATAAAACCTTGTAGAGAAGAATTCAGTTAATACATGCACACTTATTCAATAACAAACCAACGTATGAAGATTTTTATTTCAATTTCTACCTATAATAATACAAAAATATGAGTTTTACTTAAAAAATTATTTTAGACATGGCTTTCCTCAAAATAGCCTCCTTGGGTTTAATTACAATTAAATAAATGATTGGGAGTCTATCCAGTCATTTTGCAAATGGGGTGTGGGAGGGTGGTTAATGGGTAGTTAAACTGAAATCTTATCCACCTTACTTTTTTTTTTTCAACCACAGGTACACTAATACCATTGACTTGTAGTTTAATTAAAATAGGCACTAAAGCTGCGAGAAATATGACAAAGTAGAAGATGTTTGGCTTAGATGTGGGGAACCAAGTAAACATATTGTGGCAAGAAGGCTATGAGAAATCGCAAAGAAGCTTAAGATTTCCAGGTGCAGTGTTCGCTACACACTCATAAGGGTCCAGATGATGGGTAGTAATGTTAACAGGAGAAGACGAGGAAGATGAAGATCAAGAGGCAGTTGACAAATATCTTGTGGTGTCTACCTCAAGAAACCATTGTAAAATTACACCACAACTACATAAAAACCCAATGAAGCTGGAGAGAAACCAGTTCCCCTGACTACAGTGAAATGGCAGCTATGATCTGCTATGATCTGCCTCCTGGCTGCTGATCTAAAAAAATGCACTTTGATTTGTTATTCAATAAATGTGGATATATTAACAGAATATATCCACAAACTCTCTACCTAAAGTTTTTTTGGCCCTTACTATGTATATATATATGTGTGTGTGTGTTAATAATATATTTTTGCTTTATACTTAAGGCATTTGGATTTGAGATTAAAAGAAAAATATGAGACAAAAGCATGAGACAATCAACTTTTATCTTATATAACAAAATATTCAGCAGCAATGTTTTGAATATGTCACTATTATAGGTTCTCTGTATCTCACTGAGAACAGCACATAAAAAATAAATGAATAAATAATATTCTTTACAGAATGCAGAACCTAGAAAATTAGCTATCCTCAGTCATCCTTGCATTCCCAGTAGCTGCAAGTGTGAAAGGGGTTAGCTGAGTGCCTTGGTTGAGGGAGCAGGGGTGGGCTGGTTCATGGTGGCTGTAACATCAGTGTGACAATCTACAATAAGTTCCCAGATCTTTAAAATATATTCATAGCTTAACAATGAATACATTGAGACATGGAGGACTGCGAGCAAAGAAATAGAAAATTGAGCTTTTCTTCAGATTCATATCAGTGGCTTGCACAAATTGCTAGTAAATTAATTTGTGTCAATGGGCATTTTCGTCATAGTCGAGTAAAATGTAACCACACTTCAGACCATTTTGTGTGTCCCATGCAGTGGGGTTGCTCCATGTATGCGGTGGAAATTTGGTCATTCCAAATTAGGGTGGGGGGGGGAGAGAGTAACCCTGGTATATGTAGCCTGTACCATCGGGATAAGGAGGAATGCCTGCTAATGTAAGGTGGAAACTGGGTCAAAGAGAGGGAGCGGCAAGATTATGTTTGTGACGTTCCTATAAATGCATTCTAACTTGGTGCTATGGAAATCTTGCTCCCTAATTTATCCTGTACTGATAGCAGAACTGATAACATCAGACCTTATTAATAGTCCAGGTTTTACTCATTTTGAACCAACTTTTGGGGGGCACCCCTAGTATTTATATACATAAATTTGTTTTTGCTATTTTGTAGAAACAGCTGTTTTGAGTCCAGCTATTTTTTCAGTTGTGCAAAATTAATCTTAAAAACGGATGTCTGACCGGTGTTAACTGTTACTCAGGTATTTCCTTTTGCATGGATTGTTAACACATACATAGCAGTGGATGTTTAATCTTGGTTTTATCCTTTGTTTTCATCTGCGGAGATGGATTTGGCGTCAGAGGCATACACCACCATGAAGACCGGAGGCCTAACTGTAGCTGAAAAATGACTCATGTGTTGAGTCCAAATGCCTTAAGTATATAGCAAAAATAACTAATTTCACTCTACCGTTAATATACTTATATAAAATTGCTTCAAACATTTTCTATAAGCTGCAGTATTGTTCAATTATTCAATATGTTGTCTTGTTATATTTGGACATGTACATAGTAAATACACGCAAATACCTGTGGCTGTTCATATTCATTTAGCAATACAAGTTCAAAATGTGTTCAGTTATATAACGCTTTTATAAAGGTAATCAAATATTCTGTCTGTGAAGCTCATTAAGGATGGATGGAGGGGCAGGTGTCTTTAATTTTTAACAAGGTCTAATATGTGACTTTTCATTAACGGTTGCCCAAAGGCCTCTTTCTTTTATGAACTTGAGCAACTGGAACCTTTCATATTCCAAAAAGTAACAAACTACAGTGGGCGCCTTGAAAGTTACAGCTTTCCTATGTGAATTTTTAATTGAGTCATTTATTTAATTGAGAGGAAATCTATGGAATTCTGCGCGGAACGGTATCGGTACAAAAAGGTGGCTTAGAAGTGGAGACCGAGCAGCACCGATACAGTAAAACGGGGAGCTAGCTGCAGGTAGCGTGGGTCGGCCACGTGGAATGTTAAGATCACGTTGCGGACTTCACATCCCACTACTGCCAGATTCTAAAGCCTGCTGCATGCGTTCGAGCAACTGCTTCTCTGAGCCATTTCTCACTAATACAGCTCAGTTATTACAGACTCAGTTGTCTCTGATAAGGCTTTCCTGACACCAGGAATACGCGAAGGTGCAATAATGGACATGTCTCTGACTGCAGGAACAATAAAAAAATTTAAAAAAGCAAGGAGGTTGGTTGTTACTGAATTATGTACGCAAGATTAAATATTAAAGTGTTGATGTTTTGTCTCATTGGTCACAGTGCAGTGGCAACTTTCACAGCATGTACCTCTATCGTTGACAGATCCAATTAGAATAGAAAAAGAAAGATTCTTTCATACAGCATTCTTGGCCTTTTGACTTGATCAAAAATAATTATGACCATTTTTTTGGGTGTATTTTGAACTTGCTGGTTTTGTGGTGGTTCATGCTGGTCTTTTACAAATCTTCTATTTCTGTTTTCCCGTTTTCCTGTAAAGCCTCTTTGTGACAGTGTCTCAGTAAAAGGCATTTTACAAATAAAATTGAATTGCATTGAACTGGACTTCAGTTTGGCCCTCCCTGGCTAGCTCTTAGCATGAAAAAACACTAAACAGGTATACTTTTTCATACCAGTGAGGAGACCCAACCATTTAAACAAAGCCACACAGCAGTGGCTCATTCTGAGGCAAAATGGTTCCCTGAAGATTCAGTTTGGAGGTTGATAGGACAGAGTCAGTACCGCACTCACCTGGTCTCATCCTCATCCCGAAATGTCAGCTCAAAGTAACACTCCATGCCCCCCCTGCAGAGGGGTGAGAGGGGGGGGCGATCAGAAAGAGACAAGCAGACGGTCTTCGGTACGAGGATTGCGCCGTACTTATTTAATAAGACGCACCGGCAGATGAGGCAGAAGTTGAAGCGAAAGAGGGGTGGGTGGCTAAGTCGGGGGCGCTTTTGATTGTCGTCCCCCAACTGCCCGTTGGCTGACCGTAAACAGGCGTGCAGCACATCAGACAGGCTTGAGCCGGTGGGGGGTGGCCTCGCGTACCTGGGCGGATGTAATGATGGAACCATTTAAATAAACTTCAAGAGTAACGGCGATGAATCGAACGCGTGGGACGAACCGTTGACTGCCGTTTTTAATGTATGATTGATATGGCTGTAGGGCTTACTGTATCAGCAAAAGCGGTCGCAGGCAGAGCAGAAAAGATATACTGAAATCCTTTTTCCCCCTTATTTAAAAAAAAAACAGTGTGTAGGGGGGAACCAGCAGTTGAACAGATATGGATAGTATTATATTCTTGCATACAATGTAGCCAATTTACAGGCCAGCCCCTGCATTGGATATCACTGAAGTGGACAATAGAAAGGGCGTATAGGAAATAACAATAGATTCCTTTTTTCCCCAATTTGAAATGCCAAATTATATTCACTGCTGAAGACTTTTATATCATTTTGGTACAGAGTCAAATAGAAGAACTACTGACAATGGAGGCAGACAGAAAGCAAACAACAGTCATATAACAAACACCAGACAAGCAGAATTCTATATTATGAAAGTTATATTATGCAACAATAATGCACAAAACTAACAGGTGGAGGGATAAAATAGTCCAAATTTATGCTTTTTTGAAGGGTAATCCAGTCCCTAGCAGCCGAGAAAATGAAGGACGACTGGACCCATGGAGTCCTTGCTGTGGGGACATTGGTCTTAATGAAATTAGCAGGCTGAGTGCTATAAGCAGAGGATGGGATTTTAACAGATTACATAGATATAAAGTGGTTAAACTAAGCATAAATTATATGCTTAAAAACTATAAATGAGTGTGAACCAGTGGATCTTGCGGTGTCTGTGTAAGGACGGTCAGTTAACAGATGCATAGATGCAAGTTGGCAATGTGTGTCCTGTAAGGGACGCTGGTAGCAAACCTGAGTGGTAGGGCAATAAAGATTCTCCAGTGTACCTTTAGATGCCGATGTATAAATTGCATCATCATAATCTAGAATTGGAAGAATGGTTAGCTGGACTAAGAGTAGTTTGGCAGATGAAGTGAAGGATGCGTGATTGTGATAAAGGGATCTGTGTCTGCATTTTATTTTGGTCCGCATCTTACAAACGACTGAATCCCTGAATTAACTGAATTCCTCACTCCCACTGAGAGGCCAAAATCTCTCTCAAAATATGAATTACCCTTCATACAGATGAGGGACGTACCTTAACAGGATGAGCCACCTAGCAACCCCTTGGATGTACTCAGTTACAATTTTAGTAGTTATACATTAACATTGTACTGTTTTCTGTAGTGGAAAGTCCAGGGGTCAGAAAGTAAAAGTCCTGCCACGTATGTCTTCTGGCCATTTTTTATTTTTTTTACATTAAAATCCTTAATGTCATTTATTTTTTACATGCAATTTCTACAAAATGTCTTTGTATTTTTCCAAGATGTAAACAACAAAAAGACAATCTTACCCTATAAGAGAAAAACACAGAATGAATATAAAGAAAGCTACCGCCTGAACAAGCAGGTTGATATGTCTGCTACTGCATGCCCAAAAAGACATAACCTATGGTGCCAATCACTGTTAGAATACCTTTATTGGCTGTAATGTAACTAGTATTTGTATCTGGATAATTCTAGTTAAAAACACAATTATTTGGGACTCATTTGATTGCATTTATCCCTGTGACTAATGCGTTTAAATTGAATCACAATGATTGACTAGAGGTTTAACATGCATTTATATTACATTTTGACCCAGAAATAAGAAATCATTGTGTTTTATCAGGAGCGAAGGTTAGGTTTATGGTTTTTGGGATGCTTCCAGTCCCTCTGTAGGGTAACTTTCTGCTTGAATCCTTAACTATAGCTAAGAGTGCCTCTGTTCTCTGTACTTCACAGAAGACTGAAATACTCCCCACAGGACCCAGTTTGTATTGGTTTTAATATTAAAGTTTATAGAATTTTGAAGGTCTAAATAGGTTATGTTAACCTGGGTTTTAAATGGTACTAAGGGCACATTTGATTTACTGTACGTTTGGCATTTGACGGTAATGCTCATTGATTTTTAGCTTTTGGCTTTAAAACTTCAAGTCAGCTAACACAGCAAAATTCCATGTCTGGACACCAGTCTATTAATACTCCTCAAAGAAAGATTCTATATTATGTTCTGCCTTTCTGCCAATAACTGTTGAATCACATGGGAGATATTTTTATTTCCCGTCTCTTGAAATTTTTTACCGCGGAAACTAATTTAGCATAATTGATTGATTGGTTTTGCGATGATATCCTCAGTTATTTTACTGTAACTACTGCACACTACGTTTAAAGCAATTGACATGAGATGTGTGAGTGTCAGACTGAATACCAAAGTCTCAAAGTCTCTTAGGTTTAATCTGAGTCTCTACATTACTTACATAATCAGCTACATACAATCGATAGCAGCCCAGTGGACACATTTAGGCAAAGCTTGAACATCACCAACCACATTGATTATGAGAAGTAAGTATCATAAGAGTTAATTATTAGTCTTAATGTATTTCTTGAAATAATTGTAGCTCTTCGCCAGACAACGGATTCAACTTAGCATAAAATTTGAAAAAAAAAAAAACACTAATGGTGGTGCCCGACCTAGACCTTTGTCAGTGCAAAACTAGTCATCATTACAGATCATGAGAAAAATAGAGTAATATTTCAGAAACATGTTCAGCTCTAATAGCCTGTCACAGAGGTCTCAGCATCTCTGCAAGTAAAGAATCATATTATATGGAATTATAGGCCTATATGAACAATGCTTTCGGCATAAGGCTCTTGATACGAGCCAGTTAATTTTAGCAGTTGTATTGTCAGAAGGGTCAGCAACATGATGCAAAAGTGGGTATTCTTTGAAACAACTCTTCAACAAATAAGAAATAAAAGGATAATATTTTATTTGTCAATAAATATGCCACACTGTGGCTGTGTCTGAAACAGCTTACTTGCCTACTATTGAGTGTTAAGTTGTATAGAACTCGTATACAAATTACATACTCAATAGTAGGCAAGTAAGTTTATTGTTTATTGCGCTTGTCGAAACGTCAGTCACCCCCCTGCAATAAACGTGCAGACCTTACGAGTGCTCCAGTATCTTACTTTGGGTAGTTTATTTGAAGTGCCCAGGTAATAAGCCTTGCTTACGTATCAATTTAATTATCATGAAGTACATTTCCTGGTTTGTTTCAGGTACTACACAGTAAACATAGGAGGTTTCTTTCATCCTTTACCATAGAAACTAGTGAGAAGCTCCATCAGTCAAAGAGTATGTTGGTAATTATAAACAGAACAGAATCAAGGGTGATTGGTGGATACTTTCTGGCTCTACTTCTATGATCCCTTGAGCTATACAAGACGTATAGCCAGAAGGTTAATATTGCTGTTGTTCTGTTTGCTGTTACTAGTATTCTTTGTGAGCAGTAGAGCTCCTCTCTGAAAGGTGATTACAATGTTCTATCCATATTTTGTTAGCCTTGGATTGTTTTAAATATGATACCAGTGATTTTATTTGGCTTTAGCAAAATTAACATAGAAGCCCTTTACCTAGAAAGGAAAATAAACTCTCCTTGTGATGAGCTCAGATGTTTTTCATACTGATGTAAAATGCAGTGCATTGGACAAAATCCAGCGTTGCAGATATGGCATTCACCAGATGTGCGTCCATATGTCGGTGCTTCATCCAAACAGCGCACTGAACTGTCACGGACTTTGCCTTCCAGCTCACTGGTTTGGACAGACAGGAATGAGAGCAGGAACTACAAATGTAGTTCACTCGCCTTGTCGAAGTGCCCTCTGCTCCCAAACTCCAGGATAATTCTAGGGGGTATTTTTGTAATGCAATTGAAAATGACAAAACTAAATGATGATTAAGCATTTTTAAACTGCAATGGAAAGATATTTTTACAACAAAGGATTCAGATTTTCTCTGCCTTTAATGATTTTAGTGATTTGGGACAGGGCAAGGTTTTAAGTTCTAGGTCCCTTTTTAGAAAGAATTGGGTGATTTCTCTTTAGTACAGAGTAGTACAGTTCATCATGTGCACTATAAATACACAGCTAAATCGCTAATGGACATATTAAAGAAAGCAATGCTTTTGTGGACTGCTATCATAACATTGAGCCCAATGCTACTCAGGGGCCTGTGTCATGAAGCAGGATTACTGAGTTAGCTGGATAACTACACCGAGTTAAACCCTGAACCCTCACAAACGTGGGAAACGGGCTAAAGTCAAAAAGCTGTTCTGGGTTTGACTCATTACAGTTATCCAGCTAACTCTGTAGTGGCAGGGGTGTGCGGGCTAGCACCTTCTGAAATGCATGCAGCCAGCCAGCCAGCACTTATTTTCACCCTGCCGCCAGTTACTATGTCCAATATACTGTACAGCTGGATGACAGTATCATGAACAACCTGCTGCTGCCCAATGTAGTTCACAGCAACAGTATGAATACTTGTTAGTCTGTTGTTGCTTTTCAATAATAATGATGATAATAATAGTAATAATAATAGTAATAATAATAATAATAATAATAATAATAATAATAATAATAATAATAATGTATTATGCTAGATTCTGATAAATTGCACCCATGTTAGTTGGCATGGTATTCAGTCATAGATTGGCTGGGCTTTGAAAAGGTACTACAAAAAGAAGCTACAGCTAGGTTTTTTATTTATACATTATAACCCATCAAAAATGTGGGGTGGGGACTATTGAAATACCAATCTCTTTGGACTTGATTCCAGGATTTGAAAAGAACTGTTCTTCCAACCAACAGACAAGAAACATAAATGTGTTTCTTTATGTTTACACTATGCATTGTCAAGCTATGACACAATAAAAATTTGACCAACCCGAGTTCAGTTCATTTGTTTTAATCTTTATTTCAGTCTTTATGAACCTGCTCCCACTGCAGACCATTTCATAATATACATTTCTATGTATTGTCTCTTTTGTGCTTTTAATGTGTGTAGGCTACTTCCCACAGATTAAAAACAACAAAATAATATCGCACAACATGGGAAACAATATGATGCTGCCACACGTCTGTGATTCTAATAACTACACCGAATGCAGTTTGTGGGAAAATTGCTACAAATCATTAATAAGAGGCCACTTATTTTGTTTAATGTCTGTATTGTAGATTCTTTTCACTTGTTGTAAGTTATATGGCCAAAAGTAGATGAGCACCTGACATCCAACATCTCATCCAAAATTATGGGCATTAATATAGTTGGTCCTTCCTTTGCTGCTATAACAACCACCACTCTTCTTGGAAGGCTTTGTACTAGATGTTGGAGCATTGCAGCAGGGATTTTCTTCCATTCAGCCAGAAGGGCATTAGTGAGGTCGGGCACTGATTGGGCGATTAGGTCTGGCTCGCAGTTGGCTTTCCAATTTATCCCAAAAGTGTTGGATGGGGTTGGGGTCAGGGCTCTGTGCAGGCCAGTTAAGTTCTTTCACACCTTTCTTGCGAAACCATTTCTATATGTACCTTTCTGTGTGCCCGGGGGCATTGCCATGCTGAAACAGGAAAGGGCCTTCCCCTGACTGTTGAGGAAGCACAGAATCATATTGAATGTGATTGTATGATGTAGCATTAAGGTTTGGTTAATGGTGTAGTACAGTATTGTGGTATACTCATGGCCGAAATCAATAGCTAGGCAGTGCTCTTTCAACTCTTTCCCATTAGGGACAGAGTCCGGCCTTTTCACTTTCCTGGGCGAAGCTGTAACCAACAAAATTTCAACGCTTTACAAATAAATTCTTGGTCCACTTCTTAAATGTGTAAAATATATGAGCACCTGTCAACTTGATAAAAATGACTGTTCTCCATTAATTTTTTAGAAAAATGCTTCAGGCATTATTCTTTATTTATATTTTTTGGGGTAGCCCCCTAGCTCTAGGAGTTCATTTTCTTAGAAAAGGCTTCAGGTGCTCTAGAAGGATAATTTGTTTTGTGAGGTATATGCTAGCATTTTCCATTCTACTTATATTTTTGATTTTTGTACATCTGTATATTGTAAAGTACCTGAGTAAATTAAAATACTGACTGAATCTCTGTTTATCTTTAACTTTAGCTTGAGGGAAAGGTGCACCACACCAGGAGTCTAAGACCGCCTGAATCGCTATCGTTCTCCTGCTTTTGGCCTGTTATGCCAGCCCTAAATCCTCAGTGGGATTGTAGTCTGTCTTGGAAAGGCTACAGCAGTTGTACGCTGAGGGTGTTCCTGTAATCAAGTTGCCCTATTTATGCATGCAGTGGATGTTCCAAGTTCCTGTAATCTCAGGGTACCAGACGCTCCCCTGCAAGGTGAGTTCAGTGGGTTAAAGGCCTTGGCTCCTATACAGCTTTAAGAGAGGCAATGGCAAATATGAACATACTGTTTGTATACGGTCATGTACTCTTCCCCGTGTGAATACTAGTGGTTGCATCTCCTGGAGCGGAGGTCAGTCTGGCACAACTGCCCTTGTTATATATGGTGACTGTCCCCAGGAGTTTCTAACCATTATTATTAACAACTCCAGCGCATGTTGAAAAATCCCCTGCACCAACACATGATTAGATTGACAGCTTTGAGGCACTATCTGTTTTCAAGCAAATATGTTCTTTTGTTTGTTTAGTTTTTAGCTGAGAGGCTAAAAAATCGGACAACTGGCAGATGTGGTTTTATAAATATATAAAAAAACTGAGCCCTGTTGGCAGCTGTGAATAGTAAACCTGTGAGGACTTGTTCAAATTCAGAAAAAGAGCTTCTCCTCCTGAAACTGGTTTCCTTTCTCATTTTTTTTTTCATTGCTATGGGAAAAATCAATTTGATGGTGAGGACAGAAGGAAAGAGAAAGTTCACAGTGAGTCATCTGCAAGTGTGTCTAGACGTCTCGGTGAGAGATGTATCGCTGCGAATAAAGTCGCACCTGTGCGGAGCCCGTGACAGGAAATGTCTCTTCAAATGGCAGAGATGCATCTGCTTAAAACCGTACCTGTTTGCGGCTAAGACTCAACTGAGGTTTGCTCTGTGCTGTTGATTCATTACGGTAATCATTACCAAGGCCAGTGAAAACAGGCCTACATTTCCCATACATGTAGTTCCATACATCACATACTCCCAACATTATTTTATTGAGAGCTGTGGCTAGCCCAATGACTAATTTGCTACCTTCAGCCATCAAACCCAGAGATATAGTGATTGTGCATCCCTGTCTTTCATAATATCTTTCAAATATGTTTGCTGAGATTGAAAATGAAATAAAATTACACTCCTGCATGAAATCTGCAGCTACAGTTGGCTCTCAATCGATACAGTCTTTCTCTTATCTGTTCCAGATGAGAGCACAGACCAGCGACAAACTGTTAGGTTATTACAAAAGCAAATCAGTCACCAGAATTAATATCACTCAGAAATATGATCCCTGCTATTGCAAATTAATAGCTATAAAATAGAAATATTGTAGCGCAGTTCAGTTTTCATTATTTTGTTATTGAATTACTCCCTGCTCTCTACAGAGGCTGTGTTTCCCAACTGTGGGGGCATTGGTTCATGAATTAACACAACTAAGGCTATAGGGGCACCTGCACAATAATATGGTGGATTATCCTCATCTTGTTTTATTTTTATATTTGTATTGCTGAGCCAGTGACATAATTACAAATACCATGCACTGTCCTCGGCATCCCCAAATTAACATTCTGAACAAGGCCTTTGTGTTTTCTTGGGTGATCACACATAATTAGCAATTCTTGGGCGATTGTATTTCCTGGCTGCTTGGTCCTGGAAAAAAAAAAAAACCTCTAGAAAACCCCTCCATTTTGAGAGCTTCCTTTCATTTAAAGAACGTAAATTGAGAATCAAGAATTCCAAAAGCAATGCTTGAAGTGTGTCATTGTTTTTAACTTGTCATTCCTTGTTTTATTCTGTATGACAGATGTCTTTTGTATTATTTTTGTATTTATATAATGTGCTGCCTTCTTGGCCAGTGCTCCCTTGCAGAAGAGATTCAACTCGGAGGTAGAGTATCTGGTCAAATAAAGGTTATAGGAATCTTCTAGCAAAAAAAGGTAATCTGAATTGCTTCAGAAAAAAAATCCTGCTGTGTAAATGGATAGTATGATAGTAGTATGTTGCTTTGGACAAGAGCAGCTAAATGCCCAAGACCAGTGGAAACATCAAACAATGAGGCCAACAAAACATAATCAACAAACAATATGCTAGGGATTTCCGGAAGCTTTTAAACACACGCATAGTTATATAAATTTGACTTTCCTCCTTTAAAATACAAAGTACTGTGCTATGCTGTTTGAAATCAACAGAACAGTGGAATGTAAACAAATAACTTAAAATGTGAATTCAGAAAAGTGCTGTGAGGCAAATAAAGAGCTGGTCGTGAGAAATGGTTTACTCCTCAATATTCTAAACATTAGGAAAAAAGGGACAAAAGTGGGTTTGGGCCTATTCACCTCCCACACAGCTTTCAAAATCTAGTGCCTTATGAATATTCTAGATGTTGCATTCCTACAATGTCTATTTTCCTTTTCAGACAATAAAAATGCTAAATGAAGTACAATGGAAATTAAGTAAACTCTAAATGTCAAATGGTATACAAAGTAAATATTTAAGACAAGTTTGTTGCAGTAGAAATGCCTGCAGTCTTGCAAAACAAACACGTACTCTGGGGTACACTGCAGAAATACACCACCCAAATACAGGCCTCAAGAATACACCACCCAAATACAGGCTACAAAAATACACCACCCAAATGCAGGGTTAAAATATACACCACCCAAATACCAGCCTCAAGAATACACCACCCAAATACAGGGTTCAAAAATACACCACCCAAGTACAGGGTTCAACAATATACCACCAAAATACAGGCTTCCAGAATCAAAAATCCTAATACAGGCTTCAAGAATACACAACCCAAATACAGGGTTCAACAATACACCACCCAAATACAGGCTTCCAGATTCAAAAATCCTAATACAGGCCTCAAGAATACACAACCCAAATACAGGGTTCAAGATTCAAAAACCCAAATACAGGGTTCAAGGATACATCACCCAAATACAGGCTTCAAAAATACACCACCCAAATACAGCCTTCAAGAATCAAAAACCCAAATACAAACTTCAAAAATACACCACCCAAATAAAGGCTTCAGAAATGCACCACCCAAATGCAGGGTTCAAAAATACACTACCCAAATACAGGCTTCAATAATACACCAGCCAAATACAGGTTTCAAGAATAAAAAAAGTGCTATTTGACAGGTCTCATTATGGGGGAAAAATGCACAGTGAGAGTGGCAAAAACTTAACGGCAGATGATTCAGCTCACTGCTACAAAGAAAAGAATAAAACGACTGTAACACTGAGACAAGAAGAATAACAGGTAACAGGTAACCAGAAGCATTTAATAAACAGTCAATCAATGAATGAATCAATTTGTATTATGTATCATCTGTCCTGTACAACGCACTGTCCTGTTTGATAATTCTGGTATGCAAAAAAAGTTGAATATTTACTTTCATAAAGTTTTCTCTTAAAATTCCCAAAGCTGATGAACCCTCTGGGCTTGATGCCGATGTCTTCAAAACCCATTAAGGATCATATATTCCATAACTAAGACCATAAATGCATGTGTTCATCCAGGTATTTCCAGACATTGGAAAATCAGGCATCATGACTCCTGTATTTTAAACAAGCCCTCGGTTGTGTGTATACAGACCCAAAAGCATTTTATCTGCGATGTCCAATGTGGCAGAGCTGTGCTACAGAGCACCTACCTCACCAGTGAAATAACATCCCATGCAGTTTGGCTTTAGAGCTAATCACTCCACGGAGACAACCCACTGCTACTTCTTACGAACTGTTAAAGGAAAAAAATATAAAGGGGACTTTTTTGGGCTATATTTTTTATCTTTAAAAAGGCTTTGACACAGTTAATCGTGTGTTAGAACACAGTTCAGCTTTTCCCTTGATGCCTCACAATGGGATATAGTTGTACTTGGACAGTAGAACGCTGTGAGTCAAGGTGTGACAAAAATCAAGAGCACTCAGCTGTGTCGTTCCATGGGCATCAATATTAGGACCTCCCTGGTCTGTCTATATCAATGATCTCCCCGAGTTGGGAGAGATATACAAATACGCAAATGACACAGTGATCTATGCACATACAAATAATAAAGAACACATGAGCACATGATCTCTTGGAAGCAATGGTTCATGTTGCATGGTCCATTTTTAACATAATCCAAACAGTCTGCATGCTCTTTTCAAAGAGAATTAATGAAAAGGGCTTTCGCATGGCCATCATGTCTGTGTTTTTGGAGAAAGGATAAGTGTTGTTCCTGAAATTATCCTTAAAAAGCATGTGAAAAAGCATGTGGTAAATATGCCTAAATTCAATCTTGGAAAAGTTTTGATTCACCAAGAGCTATTGGACCGCAGAGGCAACCCTGCATGCAATGGTTCTTCCACAGCTCACATACTGTCTGACTAGCTGGGTGACAACCAGTAGAACTATTATAAAACCTGTTGAATATGTCTACACACTTTGAAGGTCTGGGTAAAATACTGCACCACCACTGTATTATTCTGCAAAAGCATAACCTTCAGAGTTGGGACAATCTTGACAAGCGGGCAACGGCATATTTTATAATCTTGGGACAATAAAATTTGCCGTTGTCTGC
The DNA here is from genome assembly GCF_013347855.1 of Anguilla anguilla. NCBI lineage: Eukaryota > Metazoa > Chordata > Actinopteri > Anguilliformes > Anguillidae > Anguilla > Anguilla anguilla. The sequence continues at coordinate 9,301,631 of NC_049213.1, forward strand.
CTGTCACATTTTTTGAAATTTTAAATGATCTAGCCCCATGCCCTCAATAATTATTTTAAAAGATAATAATAAAAATAATAGCACAAAAAGGTCTGTTACAAGGGGAGACTGCAGAGTACCAACAAGGGAAAGTGCTTTCATCAGGGCAGGTTTCTCAGCTAGAGCTACACAATTACATAAATTCAGTACCTTTAGTTACACAAACTTGTACATCACACCTCTCTTTCTCATAGAGCCTCAAGGCATGGTTAGAAGCCAATCTAAAATGCACTCACACCACATAGGTGAGTGACCTGCCTTACATCATCACCCTCACAAGGTCTCTTCTGTACTCCATTGCATTTTTATTTTGTTTGGCTCCATCTTCATTGAAGTAAAATCCTCCATTTTGCGGTTGTCTGCAGCCCTCTCTGGTCTAATGGTCCCATGCAGTACATTGCATGCTTTTATGACTGTTATTATGGTTATACTATATGCTCCATTTATGTGTCTTTTGGCATAGTTGTTGTTCTTGTTATTCAATGCTTTTGTCTGGCACATTTATAACAACATGCACTGTCCCTGTTTAATAAAGCTAATAAATAAAAACCAAAGTTTTGTGCTCTGTTTTCTGTGAGCCATAGTCAGGCATAATAAAAAGTTTACAGTTATGACTCTAAATAAATATGTGACCTTAACTAACTATTAAAGGCTGTATACTTGAACTGGAATTCTCAAAATTGGAACTCATATTAATTAATATGCGTTATGTGGTGAGTCAGTGGTAACTCCAAATTCACAGTCTGTCCAAAAACATTTTGAGAACCATTAGTGTGGATAAATTTGTGGAGGCCCTCGGAGGAAAACATGCCATTAATAGCTGCGATTTTCAATTTCAAAGCTTAATCGTAGTTTAATTTATCTGAGGTTCTCAACTAATCAAAATTACTTTTTCTCTTTCAGCCTTTATTTGACAGTACGATATTATATGTGGCTCTGTGAATATGTATACCGGTGTACTCCAAAGGGAATAATGTATGCATTTCTCCAGGGCTCCACAGCCTTGCATGGCATCGCACAAGACCTTGTCTGAACTTACCCAGAGTGCAAGGAGAGATGCGCAAGCATTCATTACCAGTGCCAGCTGACAGCCTATCAGAAACAGAGCTGCTAATTACCAGAAAGAGGAGACAAGTCCCAAGATGTCTCTGTAATCTCATGTTGTTTTCCGTGAGCCAGAATAAACCCATCTTAGATAAGGATAGCTATTGTCCTTTCATCCTTCACACTGTCTCCAGCCAACCGCTTTCCAAATGAATGATTTTTAATTTATGTAGATATCTTGCTGGTTGAGTGTCGAAGTCCGATGCTTACCCTTGCACTTGAAGAGTTCCAAAAGGGCGCTCGTCTGAGCTACAATTGCTAGAACGTTATGGATTATGCAAAGGTGATCACAAGGTGTGGTGCTTGCGATTTAAATACCTGGGTTGTTTTTTTTTTTTGTTTAAAAAAAAAAAATCACATTCTATTTTTTTTTTTTTTTTTTCATTTTAAAGTTTAACAGCATGTGTGAAACATACATGAATATTGGACTATTACTCTGCCCATTAATTAGCAAACCACCTGGTGTATTTCCCATAGACTATGTGGAATTCCCAGAGATAGTACCTTATGACAGGCAGTCAGGGCAGCAGCATGAGCACACCTGGACATTTAATGCTGGCACCAATGAACGGTGGATGTTAATAAATCCATATCCTGCTTCATATAGTCAAAAAACCCAACTGATTGGTTTAAAATGTGTTTTAAATATGTTTTAAGTGCTTCTTTTACTGCTAATTGGTGGCTCTTAGCTATTCAGCATAGACATCACAGTGATGCTGAATAAGTGATCAACTGAAATTTCTGATCAAATTTGGGTGAGAGATCCATAAGCTTCACTTGATGTGCACATCACACCACACATCTTATAAATCTGGAAAATGTTCATTCACAGTGGTAAAACTGAAAACACACTGAGGTGAACTACGTTTAAAAAAAAGCCATACTCCAGTTTATTGGTCCTTCTGTGGCTGCATAAATGTTCCAAGGAGGAGATCCAGTAGGAGTACCTCCTCTAAACGTCTTCTGTTGGGTTTAGTGAGGGGGTGGAGTTTGGTTGGAGATGAACCACTGATAAGCATGCATGGGCATCAGAGAATTCATGGATAACTCACTGATGAACACTGCCTCACAGTGACAAGGGTAGTATGGTCAGACTCTTCCCAATCTCTTTCATGGGGGAATACGATGTCCATCTACATATTCAAGAGACAATACCAATGGCACTGTGTTATATGGGCCCAGTGTAGCTTTGTAAGAAATGACCCCATTACAAGAAATAGCAGTGCACATTGTCACATTTCCTTCACACTGATCTGGCACATCAACTGTGGTCTGATGCCCAGTGATATTTCTTCCACTTCTTTCATTGGGCGAAATGAAGCAACTGTAGATCTGCCGGGATTCAGCTGTACTGTATTCCACAGTCTTATTTTCCCTCATTTACAATTCATGGTTCATCATCTGATCATCAGTGGTGCTTGTTATCTTTCTGGAATCAACTCCATTGCAATGAAGGAGACCTAACCTAGACCTAGGGAACTTTTACTCATGACAAATATAGGGTACAAAAAATAAATAAAGAAGTAATAATTTTGCGATTTGCAAAAGTCATTTGCATTTTACTCAAAGTGTGAATGAGTGCAGTAATGTCGCTTTCAAATGTGATCATTTGGTTATAATGTGAAAACAAGAAAAATAAGAACTTATTTTTATCATTGGTGTAGCCAATCTTCAGTTCCAGAGCAAAACAAAGAGAGAGAAATTTGAGCTATATCATTTAAGAGTACGAATCAAGTTCATTTTAAGGCGGTAGTAGAATGTGTCACCTCAGTGTTTAGCCCAAAATTGAACCTCAGAATCAAAGATTAAGAAAGAAAACCATATATGTAATATTTAATCCACTTTTGCATGTTTTCTGAGTTGCCAATCCTGACCCAGAGTGAAATTGCCTTTACAGCTGTTATTTATATAGAGTGCATTCACATTCAGTTCACTTCAATTAAATTTTATTTGTAAAGCATCTTTAACAGAGATAATGTCACAAAGATGCTTCACGTGAACAGGAAATGAAAAATTGCACCAGACAGTCTGAACCCTCAAAAATCCAGCAGGTGAGGTAAAAACTCCCCAGTGAGAAGAGAACACTCAAACAATTGTGAGAGAAAAAAAAAAAACTGAGCGATGGGTAGAAATCTCAGGACAGGGGAGCCCATCAACAGCTAAGAATAAGCTCAATGGTAATATATAGGTAATGGGTAATCTATAGGAGCAAATGCACAGAGTGGTTGGGCAGATCAAAATCTGAAGTATAAATTATAGAAGCTGTAAAAAACGAAAAGTCTCAGTGAAGAAATCAGTATGTTGATCAGGAGGCGTTAAGGTGACGCATCTTTGCCTGTAGATTGCATCATGGCATGGGCTTGAACCAGGAGAGGGACGGGGTTAGAAAAGGCACGTACAGCAACCATGAGTGTGATCCTGGGCTGACAGAATCCGAACACAGCTCAGAACAGCAAGCCTGAGATCTCACATGCAGTGACATGCCAACAACACTGTCAGCTCAGCCCACTCGACAGCTCCGTGGTCCTGATCCACCCTTCCCACACGTATCTTTAACTATATGATTGACTAAAAGGGCAAGTTGGGAGCCTACACTCAGAAAGAGTGTCTGAAGCCCACACATACGAAGGGAGATTCCATAAGACAGAAGCTCTGTGGTAAAAAAAAAAAAAAAAACTTGATTGTAGATTTAGCTATTGCAACTTGGAACATTCAGTACCTTGAAAAACGAATCATGTTGCAGAGTAAGGGATGAGTAGTCCACTAAGATATTCTGGTGCAAGACCATTTAAAGGCTTATAAGTTAGTAGAAGGAATCCATTGCTAATTTAACATGCAGCCAATGAAGAGGCGTGAGCACGGGACTAATGTGTTCATATTCCCTGGTCCTTGTAAGAACCCTAAAAGCCTCTCCAGTTGGAGATTTTTCCAAGGCCAGATTCCAGATAGCATTGCAGTATTCTTATCAAGTGGTTATAAAAGCATGAGTAATATTTTCAGCATTATGCAGGGACAATAATTTCCTCAGTTTAGTTATATCCGAGGTGAAATAAGGCCAATCTTGTGGTAATATTGATGCAGGATATAAAGGACAACTTTGAGTCAATTCTTTAGCAAAGGTTTTTAAAACTGTGCTATCTGTGACAGTGAACCCTACGGGGTGCCGTTTAGGAAAAAAAGAATCCATATAGTGTACAAATGTATTGGTTGCTTTGCATATACATATGTGTATGTATTGGTTTTTCATTGACACATTTATTGGTTTGTAATTTATGCAAACATCGGTTTGGTGCATTTATTTGTTTGATTGTCTTGCATATTCAATTTGTTTCACATGCATATTGGTGTGATATATGCATGTATGGATTAATAATTTGCGTATATATATATATATGTATATATATATGTATATATATATTGGTTTGTTGTTTATATATATTGGTCTGACATCGATGCTTGTATATTGGTTTGATTGTCAGGAACATTGGTTTACTTCACATATACAGTATATTGGTTTGCTACGAACATGTATCGGTTAGTCATTTACCCTTATATTGATTTGCTATTTACACATGTATTGGTTTGATTGTCATGAATATTGTCATGGACATTGGTTTGATAGACACACGTATTGGTTAATCATTCGTAAAAATATTGGTTTGTCATTGTTGCTTATGCATTGAGCAACCAATACATTTATACACTATATGGATTATTTTATTTCTTAAAAGGTGCCCAATAGAAGCCTTATAAATGTAATTGAAGAATTTATCTCTTAAAGATTTTGGTTCTACTGGTAACATCTCAGTCTGATCTGAATTCAGTAAAAAATAAATTTAGCTTCATCCTTACCTTAATATCTTTAACAAGGCCTCTAGTTGTCAAGCTGAACAACTTTGCTGGGTTAAACCGATATATAAGGCTATGTATCTTTTGCATTACAGTGATAGTTAACACCTTGTCTGCTTACAATGCCCCCCAGGGGTAACATATACAGAGAGAGCAAGGGATTTGCGGTACTCCATCTTTCACCCTTGAGCACTCAGGCGACTCATTATTTACCCTGACTAATGTGTCCTTATGTGAGGATGCCATTGGGACTGTGCGAGGAGACAGACACCCTGTACACACAAAGATTTTAAATCCATTGTACAACAAATTCTACACACCAGTTGTGGTACAATGGAATTTAATTACGCATGTGTATGTCTCAAAACGTTTACAGAATCGTTGTGGCAGAAACACATTCAGGAGGTAGTGTACAACTCATCTTGAGCTGAAAACCATGATTAGGTTAAGACACGTAGGCTGGCAAATGTGTGGCTAGCGAACACTTCCTACTGGTGCACACAGGCTACAAACAGTTGTATTGCCACCACATTCTAGAATGCTCCCAAAACAATTCAAAAAAGCTCTGTGTGTACAGGGTCAGAGAGCTAGTATTAGAATCCAGAAGGGTTGAAGAGGAATATAAGGCCTCGAACACACAATCAGGTTTGGTTTGGTTTTCGTTTTGGAAAAGTTTTAGCTGAGAGGTTTGTACACATTACTTGAATGCATTCAGTGGTTTTTGGAACCTATAATGTGCTCCATGCTGCATGTTTCCTTGACACCGCATTTGATATTTTGTGTTCCTTGGTAACCATAGCGACATTTACATTTGGGGAAAAAAAAATTAACTCCATAGATCTATTTTTTGATGTCCTAGTGTTAACTGAGATGCAATGCATCAGGTCACAGAGATGAAAACATCTTTTCAAAAGAAAAAGACAAAATATGATGCTAATAAAATAAAGAAAAATGCTCAACTGTCAGATTAACTGTGAAAAGGTTTGAAATTGCTGTGGAACTTAAAAGTTCCACCAATGGGGCTCTACATTATTTATTTATGATGCAAGGACAATGATTTTCAGGTCAGTTTCAGCAACTGAGTGTGTACATGTTCAAGGATAAAACCACGTAAGAGGTTTTGACAGCATTTCCAATTCTTGCTCCGAAGGGTTTTAATTAAAATGTTTAAAACTCCTGACTGTGTGAATTTTATGGTTTTAAGGACCTGAAACGGTTTTTAAAACATGATTTTAGACATGTCAGCACGTCTGAATGCAAGCTACCAATTCCAAATTGTCCGTCAGGTTAGCATGCATGCTACACTACTTACAAATAAAATGACCACTATAGAAAGAGGAGATATAACCAAACATATTATGATTAGTACATATATAAGGGAGAGAGGTAGAGAAACATGAAACATGAAAACTACTTGAGTTTAGTTCAGTTATTTAAGACTAGATGTGCCAATTCCTCTTATTCAATGGGTCCTTACTTGAGCGTTGATGTGTGGTGTACTGGTGATGGTGGGGTTGGGTGGTAGATGCATCTCAGTGGTCATCGTGTGGGCACCTTCTTTCTTGGATGTTTCGTTGATAGGCTCATAACATCTCCAATGGGATCCCATGTGAACCTCCCTCCACATCTAGCCCTCATAGAGGTCATCTTGGGGCCCAGCTGGGGTCCCTCCTCTCAAGCCGCAGGCAGTGGCTGCTTTATTCAGCAGCCTCAGAAGGTGGCCTGATGGCTTATTGGTGCACCTGACCTCTGACTCCCATCCCGTTGAAAAGCCTGAAGGTAGATGTGAATTACAGCCAGTTTCCCCTGGGAACACCTGTACTTTCCACATTGCTCTGCATCAGCTGCTAGCTCAGCGTATCTCAGCTCCATACACCTCATTCACTGTGTCCTCTAATCTTCAAGTCTGATCTGAGGCTTGTTGTGGCAATCTCATGGAGTAAAGCTAGTTACTGGTCAATGCTTATGAGCATCTTCCAAACCCGGGCAGAATCCAACAGGTTTCATTCAGGCCTCGGGGATGAGGATATAGGTAACTGATCTTCTAGAACAATTGGTATAGCCATTTGGCTTGCAGTTGGGAGGGGCATTAATGATAGTTCTTTTCTACTAATAGATGGATGCCAGAGGACCTTGATTTATTGATAACTTAGGACTTTGCGGTGCCTCCAAGATTATCAGCTTTTTTGAGCCTTGTCTGGCAGGATGAAAGAATGGGCTTCAAATCTGGTGTTGTTTCACATATTTGGTCTTCACCAAACCACTGGTGGGGAGAACATCATAGGTGGCTCTAATGATGAATCTGATTCTGCTCAGTTTATTCATAGTTGGATTTTCCAAACGATTGGTTGTTCACATCTTTCTGGAATTGCTAGTTGCCTTCATGATGCTATTACATTTGGTGAAGTACAAGATGACCACCACAGAGAAATTATCACAGAGTACTTGTATATTTTAAAAAAGATTATTAGAAAATTAAGAGAAAATTGTAACTTTTAATAAGCTTCTAAGAAAAGCAAATACAACAAAGCACACTTCAAATCGTTGGAGTCCAAACAGGAAATGACTGACTAACAACTATAAATTGAGGAAAAAACAGAAGAAAATGGTTAAATAAACACTGTCACCGTATGACATGCAGTCTGCTTTGGTAAAGCTGTCACTGTGCTGTCAGTGTGGCCACGCTGATATAGAACAGCATGACCTTGCGCCGTGTAACTGTGGTGGTACTTTGCCGTATATCAGCAGTTTACAGAGTCTCGGCTGGCATCTCCTCTTCTTCTCTGCCTTCTGATATACATTTTACAACTGCAAGGCACTCTTTGAAATAGCTCTCTTGTACAGGGATGTCCAACTCCAGTCCCAGGGGTTCACAGCGTCTGTTGACGTTTGGTCTGTTTCACTAATTAAGTGCTTCATTTTTCAAGTCATTGATTGGCTAAAGAGTCATACTTTCTTTCCTTGGTCTAAATTAGCTGCTGAAAGTCAAGAAATATTGGAAAGAATACATAATTATCCATTAAAGTTTCATGTATAATGACGCATAAAGTATTTAATAAGACAGAAATACCTCTGCTGCTAATGGTCACCATAAAAGAAAAAACACGGGCACAGCACAATACGGTACAATGAAATATCATCCAGCCTCCAATATGCCACCTTTCTTAATAAGTACACCCCCTGCATCAGGTGGCTTTTTTAAAATGAACACAGCAGGAGACATGACTTGCTGGTGGGATCCTGTATCTGGGATGGGGACTTCTGCTCCTGGAAGTGAGGTGTTTAATCAAGATTCCTTTCCACCAATTGAACTGGCTCAGTTAGCCAATTCGTCGCAAACAAGCTCTTTTTTCAGTAAAAACGTTCATACAGGGGCACAAAAACAGTATTAACGGTACAGTAACGGTGTAACAGTAACAGTATTCAGCAGAGGATTTCAATGTGGCGCAATGTCTAAAACCGCTGCTCCAGAACTTCTAAGCTATACAAGGTGCAGACATTATTTTGTTGTCCTATTGTTGCCTTGACTTGTTTGACACCTGATTTCTTTTGAGAAAAAGGCTTGTTTGGCTCCCTCCCCATGTGCTGATGCTAGCATCCCCTTTGGCTGCTGCTCCTCTGTCTCCTTACTGCCCAATGAAAATATGATGACTTTAGTGACCCTTGCGCTGAATCACGGCTGCGTTTTTGATGTAGAACTGCAGAGAATATTTTATTTTATTCTGCTGTAGCTACACAAAGCAAGCTGAAGGAAATACTGTATTCTTTTAATTTTATTCTGATTAACACAACAGGAATCATTATAAATGCAACACTTTGGTCATTCAGGGAGCAGTGAATGAACAAACGTGAGACTTGTGTGCAAATTGAGCACAGTTCTGTGAAACTGAGAAATATATCGGTCACCCCAGTGAATGAATGAACAAGAGAGCCAAATCTCCTGAATGAACAGAACGAAATGATCCAGCTCGGTGGCAGTCCCATCGCTAGCTAGCATCACCGAGGGTCAAACCCCGCCGGTTGATGGTGGCTAGCCGATTGACGTGCACACGAAGAGTCTTCCTCTGACTCATGTATGCATGAGTCTGACTGTCAATTATTGTGTGAAAGAAAGTGGTGGTGAAATCACATGTTTTGGAGAAGGCTTTTCACTTAATACTCTTGTTGATGTTTTTAGACATATATACAGTGTAGTAATCCAAGAATGCACGTGTGGTTAAAGTGCACATTCTCAGCTTTTTAGTAAAGATATTTTATATATTTTGGCTTTACCATGTAGAAATTACAGTACTTTTTATACTTACCGCCACATTTCAGGGCACCATAATGTTTGGAACATATTCATGTTACAGTGTCGTAAAAAAAAATAATTTGCCTCCTTCCTGATTTCCACAATTACTGCATATCTATCACACTGAATGGTTTCAGATCTTTATATATTACAAAGTGTAAGACACAGGGAGCCTGAGTAAACACAAAGCCCATTTAAATTATTATTTCATTTATGTGATGAAAAAAGTTATGAAACACCCATATCACCTGTGTAAAATAGTAATTGCCCCCTTTAACAGGATTACTGGTTACATCACCTTTAGCAGCAATAACTGCAACCAAATATCTCCTATAATTTGATATGAGGGTTTTGCATTGCTGCAGAGGAATTTTAGCACACTCTTTGCAGACCTGCTTTAATTCAGACAAATTGGCAGGTTTTCAAGCATGAACTGCTCATTTCAGGTCCTGCCACATTATCTTTATTAGGTTCAAGTTAGGACTTTAACTAAGCCACTTGAAAACTTTAATTTTGTTTCTTTTCATCCATTAAGATGTGGACTTTTGTGTTTTGTTTCATTGTCTTGCTGTATAAACCAATTCCGCTTCAGCTTCAGGTGATGGACAGATGGCTAGACATTCTCCATAACAATTTTCTGGTACAGAGCAGAATTCATGGTTTGTTCAATAATGGCAAGTTGTCCAGGTCCCAAGGCAGCAAAGCATCCCCACACCATAACACTACCACCACCTTTGAAAAGCTGCATTTGCTTTGCACCAGACATAATGTGACCTATGTCATCCAAAAGGTTCCACTATTGACTCATTTGTCCATAGACCAGTATCTCAAAAGGCTTGGGGATCATCTATGTGCTTTTTTGCTAGTGTGAGACAAGTATTGATGTTTCTTGATACTTGCTACTCTCCCATGAATCCCATTGTTGCCTTATCTGAGGCTAGAGAGGTTGCAGTGCTTTGGATGTTCTTCTGGAATCTGCTACGACTGCTATGGGCAAATACTTTTTCACAGCACTGTATATAACTGAAAGTAATGAAGTACATTGTCACTTTAAATGCAATGACGGCTTGAAGTCTGTGACCCATAGATTTCATCAGATGCAGAGTATTTTCTCTGGTGATGCTCTGCCAGGCCTGTGCTGCAGCCATCTTCAGCCCCTGCTAGACTTGGGGGCTAGTTGCCTCAAATTTTCTGCATATGAAATGTACATTCAATTGGATTCAGATTTTGGATTCTGAAATTTTTCGCTCTTTGTTGCATTAGCCGTGCATTTGGGATTATTGCCCTGCTGTAGGATGAAGAGCCGACAATGAGTTTGGAGGCATTTGATTGAACTCGAGCAGATGCAATGCTTTTGCACACTTCAGAATTCATTCTGCTGCTGCTATCAGCAGCTACATCATCAATGAAGCGACATGAGCCAGTATCTATGACCAGCCATAAATGCCCAAACCATAACACCCCACCACCATGTTTCACAGATGAGGGGTTGGGGGGGGGGGTTGCTTTGGATTTTGGGCAGTTTCTTTCGGACCTTGTATGTACAGTGAGCTCCATAATGTTAGGGACAAAGCCATATTTTTGTTCTTGATTTGGCTCTGTACTCCATAATTTTAGATTTGTAATCAAACACTTCATATGCAGTTAATGTTTATATCCTCACCTTTTATTAAAAGGTATTTTCATATGTATTGTTTAACCATGTAGTAATAACAGCACTATTAAAGTTATGTTTATGTTCATGAAAGTCAAGGAAGCTATTATAAGGCTGAGACATATGAAGAAAAGAAAAAAACAGTCAAAGACATAGGCCAAACCTTAGGCTTACCAAAATCATTTGGAACATCATTAAGAAGAAAGAGAGCACAGGTGAGCTCAGTAAACACAAAGGGCCAGGTAGGCTAAGGAAGACCTCTTCAGTTGATGACCAAAGAATTCTCACCATAATGAAGTAAAGCCCTCAAACACCTGGTAATTCTGCTGCTGCTTTCAGCAGTTACATCATCAATGAAGACAAGTGAGCCAGTACATGTAACAGCCATTCTGTACTTTCCCACACAGTGACACCCCGCCACCATGTTTCACAGATGAGGGGGATGCTTTGGATCTTGGCCAGTTCCTTTTAGCCTCCACACTTTGCTCTTGCCATCACGCTGATACAATTGAATCTTGGTCTCTTCTGTCCACAAGACCTTTTCCCAGAACTCTGCAGGCTCTTTTAGGTGCTTCTTAGCACTGTGCTTCTTAACTGTAACTTGGCCATCCTGTTTTTACAGCTAACTAGTGGTTTGTATCTTGCAGTGTAGCCTCTGTAGTTCTGTTCGTTAAGTCTTCTGCAGACAGTAGTCACTGACAGATCCACTCCTGCCTCCTGAAGAGTGTTTATGATCTGTCTGAGAGGTGTTTCTTTATTAAAAGAGTATTCTTCAGTCAAACAGTTGCCACGAAATCCAGGAACAGACATTGCTCTCCTCCCTTGTGAGAGTGAGGGATGTAATGGATCGGTGGAATCATTAACAATGGAAACATTACAATCATTAGGTGGAGACACCAAGCAAGCTGGCAAATTACAGTAGGTGAAAGCCAACCAACTGTTGGCTGACAAAAGGTCAGAAGGCAGTATAAAATTATTACACATAGTGGCCACTCTGATACAGTGTGGGGTAATTATAGTATACAGCGGTATATTAAAAACTGCGTCTTTGATCCATGATTTGGGTGTCATCAAACTCTAACTACCTCAGGCTGGGACACTGTTCTCTCCAGGGCCGTGTGATGCCTGCGAGAAATCGCAAACTTCAAACTAGGAAGGCATTAAGAAAAAAAAAAAAAAAACCTTCACCAGTAAATCTCTAGACTGACATCTCTGATATAATTGGCCTTTTAGTCAAGTTCTATCAGAATGTAAGAACTGATTTGGGGAAATCAAATGAAAATCAGTGTTGAGGCAGCCTTTCCATGACATTATTGACATTTCTGGTGTAAATTATATGTCATGACCTAACCTTATGTAACAGTTCAACTCTTCTCTGATCACATTATTACCCTCTGTCTTCATAGTACATGTTGTCTCTTGTTCCTCAGGCTTCTCACTTGCCGTAGGAGTTAAGGGCAAAGCAGGAAATTCAGCTTAAGCAGCTTGCTGGTACATACTGGAGCAGTCCTCTTCAGCTGTTATCTGAATCCTTTACCTGTCTCACAGGGTAAAAATTGAAAGAGTATTCAATCAATTTAACAAGAATTAAGGCCTTAAAAAGTATTAAATAGTGTGAAATACAATTTCCAGGGGTCCTAAATGGTTTCTTTTTCCTTTAACCACCTGTTCACGTGGTTTTTATGAACAAAAAGCAATTTTTTTCTTCGCTACAATCTCAGTAGTTTCATCTTGTGCCGCCATGTTCCCGCAAATGTACACGAACGGGCTGGTGTTTGCCTCTTGTTACCACGGCGATAACAGCCCTCCCCCGCACGCCTTCGCTGAAGTATGAACGCGGCACCCTCGCTTCTGTCGAGTGACATTTTTGAAAGCGTCGCGCGATGAATCGTAAGTTAGCCGTCACGACGCTGACCGATTCCGACGTGAACGGAGATCGATGCGGCGTCCCTGGGTGCGTTCGAGCGAGACCTCGTGCGCGCGACGCGTTCACGCAGCGGCTCGTTGCTCTCTACGCCTGCGACGATGAAAACTGTGTTAGAGTATATGCTCTCTGAGTATGGTGGATACCTGCAAGAAAATGTTTTGCCAACGCTGCTATAATCTAATGGGAAGCTACTGTGTGTTTATCTGATACTTGTGTGTGGGTGTGGCCATGTTCCTGGGGTTGCTCCTTTTCAGGGCTAACACCCAATTTAAAACAGACTTTGTTACTTTGAAATCAAATAGAGGTCCAATAGCTTAACAAAGGAAATAGTTTGTGGGTTTAAATACCTATACGCCTGTCAGCACACTAGCCCCACCCACCCTGTCAGCACACTAGCCCCACCCACCCTGTAAGCACACACTGGCCCCACCCTGTCAGCACAGACCGGCCACACCCACCCTGTCAGCACAGACCAGCCCCACCCACCCTGTCAGCACAGACCAGCCCCACCCACCCTGTCAGCACACCCTAGCCCCACCCACCCTGTCAGCACAGACGGGCCCCACCCACCCTGTCAGCACACACTGGCCCCACCCACCCTGTCAGCACAGACCGGCCCCACCCACTCTGTCAGCACACACTGGCCCCACACTAGCCCCACCCTGTCAGCACACACTGGCCACATGCTGTTTACCGTAATAAGGTTTACAAGGTCCATTCATCAATCTCCATACGACATTCACAGAAGCCCCAGGAAATTGCATTTCCCGTCTTTTTTCCCCATTTGTTGCTTTTGATTAGACCGCAAAAACCACAGTGAATGGACAATATTGCAACATTACTCTTGATTTACCTTTTTCGGGCAGGATTTGAAAAGTTAAAAAGGTCTGTGCTCAGTAAAATAAGCCATGTAATTCATAAACATGAATAATCGCGGTAAAAGAGGGGTTGCCCACCATTTGTTCTCTTCATTTAACATTGTTTCCCGACTGTGCTCGAAACCACCCACTGGATCTGTGCACCACAGCAACCTTTCAAACGCACTGCCCGTAACACAGCTGTTTTTCGTTCCGTTGATTCCTGCGTCACACACGACATGAGAATCGCAATCTCGCGTTCAGATACTAGTTGGCAGCACGCCCGCGTGGACGCTAAGCCCGCTGAGATCGCACACGTGCCCGTCGCTTGTCCGCCAGCGCGAAAAAGCGCGCACGTCATGCGGGCGGCCATTACGCGCGGCGTGGTCACTCCGTTCCCGGGAGGCTCTCCCCCCCCCCCCCCCCCCCCCCCCCCACATCCCCCCGTTCACCTGCAGATGTCGCGCATTTTTAAAAGGTGCCCGTCGGACGGTCTATCCCTCCCTCCCTCTGCCCCGCTCTGTCAGTGCGACGCCGTGAGTGACTGATCGCCGCTCGGAACGCTGTCAGACGGACCTTTCCCGGGGCCGCGGGGAAGGCTGTGTAGTGTAATGGGTAAAGAGCTGGTCTTGTGACCTAAAGGTTGCAGGTTCGATTCCAGGGTAGGACACTGCTGTTGTACCCTTGAGCGAGGTACTTGCATTGCTTCAGTTTATACCCAATGCAGAATACAACCTTTGCCCTCGCCCTCCAACTTCTTTTTCTTACAACCTCTGGCAGCAGCAGCAGGTCTGGAAGATTGTAGAAAATAAATACATTAGCTCGCAAGTTTACTAGTCGATTGAGATCTACTGAATGATGTTTTCATGAAATACCCCACCCCCATGAACATGCCAACATATTCTCAATTCTCAGTATTCTCCAATTTCACAAAAATTTCAATTTTTAATATTTTGTATTGTTATTTAGTATGCCTAGTCATTATTTATAAGAGTACTGAATAATAATAATAAATATTTTGAGAACATATTTAGATGAGTACCAATATAAGATGGGATCAATTCCTTCATTGAGCATGCCCTCTGTTGTGGATTCAAAAGTGTTTTCACTGTTCTCCTCAGAAATATTCACTCACATAAGTGATTTCCTCCAAGACCTCCAAATGCTGTGTCTTCTGTTTAGATTTAGGCATTGGAAAATACATTTTAGTTGTAAAACAACCTTCGTTGGCATGAAGTCTCAAGGATGCTAAGACTCATGCAGAATGTTTTCTGCATGCTTACTGAAAAAGTCATGGTTTGTTTATGCAAGAGAAACAATGCATGTCCTTGTATGCAGTCCTAACAATCGATACACCAATCGAAATACCATCATATTATCTAAAATTCTTCTTATTCATCACCATAATAGCTTTCCACTGGCTGGGAGTGAACTGGGCAGAAGTTATAGGCCTACTGTCCATGTTGAGTGAGGGACTGGGGGATTGTGGGGACAGTACTGGTCAGCGAAGCTTATAGGTAGGCTCATTCTGTTACAGAGAATCTATACAGACTGGAGATAACAACATTATTTTGTACACAATATTTGTGTGCAACAGTGAAATTGACAACTATAATGATTCCTCTGGAGAGGAAAGTTTCTCAGAGTTAGCATGTTTTTGGAACTAAAAATGTCTGGATTTTGTTCACTGGATTCTTGCCCTGATGAGCATGCCAACTTTATCTTAATATGTGTCATCTGTGGAGTTACAAAATGCAAAGAAGGTGAGGACCCTTTAAAGTTGTTCTATCACCCCACATGTTACAAAATAATGACCAATTTCTGCTGAAACATTGGCATAGAAAAATTGTTTATAGAGATAGAACCGTGAGTTTTACCACTTTCAAATGGTGTGACCTGGGACCAGATTGATTGAAAATTTCACTATTAAAAAATGGTATGAATGCAAATAAGCCCACTCTGGCCCAAATATGGGCTGGTGAGACTCAAGGGGTTAAAAATCTTAACCGTATTTTTATTGCTTATCGTTCGTTTATGAAATTTGAGCTCTGACTGTTAGAAAGTCCAAGTTGAAGTCTAAGTCCAAGAGAAAAAAAAAAAACCTCCAGGTCCAAGTACCAGATGGTCAAGACCAAGTCCAGTTGCAAGTCACGGTCATGGCGACGCGAGTCAGACTCAAGTCCGATTCCCGGACTCGAGCACTACAAGAGAAATGGCAAATGAACAATCATTTGCATTATCACTGATGCCTGATGTATAAATCCCCATCTTCAGAATCACAGGAGCGACGCACAAGCAGAGAAGGAGTTAATGTCTGACCGGAGCTGGTGTCCCAGATGATGAGGACTCTGTGTTCCTCCCCCTCCCGTAATTACAGGTTCGGGATTTCAAAGCCTGAACGCGACCGAAAATAACTCCATTCTTAAAACAATTCTTGAAAATATCAATTATATTTCTAATTGCAGTCTTTTCCCTATTCTACCATTATCCTTTCACTCTTCTTTCAGAAGGTGAAAAACCACTTTGGCGAGAAGTAGAGATGCCACAGTTAGCAGCCATGAAAGCAGTTGCCATGGCAGAATATTGTGATTAAAAACTTTAATCATTCTAGCACTAGTCAATGTAACTTTCTTTTACTCTCATTAAACCCTATACATGTCCCTTCTATTAAAAAGCCTCCACGATTGCTTTGACTCTCTTTTTTTCATGTTCTTCTAAAATCAGCAACACATTTCCTTAATTACTGATAACATTTTGTGGGATATTCTGTAGTATTTCTATACCGTACATGACTGCACTTGGGGTCACTGAACAGATTGGCATTCAGAAGTTATATATATATTTCAAAAAAAAAAAAAAGTACATTTCATTTTTGTGTCAATTGAATAGTTGGCAAATTCAAAGGCTTTTTTTTAGAGGTGAAGATAATTTGAAGCTGGTTGATCATAGAAAATGCATCAGCTTCAAGGACTTATTACTCTAGGGAGTGTTCAAAGTGTGGAGAGCACACTGAGCATATGTGGCATACATATGAATATAAAAAGCACAGCAAAACTGCTCTACATGCGTGTAACAAAGGAACCCAGAGTGGATGTGTCAGTTTTTTTTTCCCCTAAATTAAATTTTTTTTTTTTTAATTTTAAATCCTTTGTGGTGCACTGGCAATTCACAGTAGTTTCAGTTCTGTATATGGCAATTTTATTGGATCAAAGAGTTCTACATGTTTAATGAAAGCCAGGTCACAGGCAGCCATATAATTATTGATATCTTACATATGCTTTAACATTTTTCTTAAGATATCAATAATTAAAATAAATTTCATTAGTTTCTTAGATGACCCGGGGACTCAGGTGTTAGGCAGGAAGAACAAGAAACGGTGTTGCCAGATGGAGAGGACGATTAGGGGACCAGATGTTGGTGGCCCGTTTCTATGGGAATGTTACCTGGACACCAGATCTTGATGTGACACAAAATTAACATTAATTAATTAAGGTAAATTGTAGAAAAAAATTAAAGGTAAAATGTGGCCTCTGTAGACATCAGTCTTACTTTTCATTTGAAACTATAAAATTGCTGGTATTTGCTATAGTCGCTATAGTCACCAATCTTCAGACCCTACACAGAGTTCTTCACAGTGCATTGCATTGTTTCAGCTGTAATGCCAAATTTACCCACCACTATCATCTCAAATATGTGACAAGTTTGTCGTCCCTAAATCGATGTTCAGTGCCTTCAGAAAGTATTCTCTCCATTAAATTCTTTCCCATTTTTACGAGACTTTCTCATTTACGAAGGCGGTCACTCACAATCAATACTTTATATTTGGGTCATTGGCAGCAATTAAAGGTCTGAGTCTTTTCTGCTTTTATATTTTGGCATCTTTGCCCATTCCTTCCATCACCGCTGCCAAAGACAATATTCTAACATGAACCACAGAAGTGGAAAACGACAGTCTTTTCCGTTATTCAATCTTGGACAGTATTACACGTCCCATGGTGGAGGTCCTTGGGAGATTTATCAGTCACCAGTGCCAGTTCAGAATGGAGGCAGACAAAAACCAGCCAGATGACTCACAGCACCAACTCGTCATCTATGTATATGGATCATCTCACCGCCATCAACATTCGGATTAGCGTGTTCCCATCAATATATACAAAAAAAACCTGACATCCTTGGAATGTTAGAGATAACAGACGTGAGGTCTGGCCCTGGATTCACCCATTATCAGACTGATATGCTCCAAAAAGACAATGATATTCCCCAGACATTTTACTGAATATGCTCATCACCAAGATGGAAAATATAATGAAAGAAAACAGAACTACGAACAAAATCATTCTGGACATAGAAACCATTAGTCTGCACGACGATCGATTTGTTATTTCTTTTATGAGATCCCTGAAAGCTCATCCAGACACGCCAGATGCCATGACAAAACCTTAAACGGTCTGCACCGAAACTCCAGTTGGACATGGCGTACAAAATAGTTACCGATCGTGCTCACCGTGTGGACACACAGGAAATTGGAGAGAAAGGCAAACTTTTTACATTGCCAAAATTAAGAACTGATTAAAAGCAAGGTGAGAGAAATATGCAGGACTGGAGTCCGAGTGAAATCGATGAGCAAAGCAGGGTACGGTTCCCTACCCTAAAACAGCTAAGGCACTACAAAATCGCATGCTTCTACTGGAGCGGAGAAACTGTACGTAGTTGGGCAGCTCTTTCGTGACAGTGCCACCACACCCTGGCTCTTCTGAGACGTTAAGACACGACCTGCAGCTACCTAAAATTAAATGAAACCTCTGCGGGATTGTGTATGCTTCACTTCCTTTCATAAATTGCTCTCACTCGTGTGCACACATGCGGACACATGCCTACACTTAGCCACATTCACACACTTCTTTTCTTCATCTCTCTCTCTCTCGCTTTGCATATATATGATCCTCTATTCGTGTTTGACGTTTATATATTTATGTTTGATGTCTGTGTCTGCCTATGTGTGTCTGCATGTGCATTCCTGTTTGTTCCAAATGAAAGTGGAGCCAATTAATATTGTAAAACCCTGGATAAAAGGAAAATACTGTCAGCGTCTTGCATGGTAAATATTTTCTGTTGTAGTGACTAATTTACCTCTAACGTCATTTAGCAAATTTCTTACCTGGAACATTAGGGACATTGTCTCAGTGGCAAGGCTCAATATGCTGGAGGCTGATATTTAATTATTATTTTCCAGAGACCCATCTCACAGAGTCAGAGCACCTAAAATTGCTAACAAAACTAACAATATTTTCTCAGTATCCTACAACTCCAAAAAGAGGTTTAACTGACTAGTAGGAACGTTCCATATCACAATAAAACTACCACTACAGACCCAGAAGGGAGTTCATTATAATTAGTGGATCTACTGGAAATGATAAAATAACCATAGCAAACATTTATGCACCAAATAATGACAACCCAAACTTTCATTGCACATGTGAAAATTTCAAAGAACGTAATCTGAAAGTTTCACAGGTAGTCTTCATTACTGCATGATTGTGGGATCTAGTGATGCTAGATTCAGAATGGTTGTATCAAGCAGCGTAGACCTTTTCAAGCAAGAGTGTACAGAGTGATAAGCCGAAGCCTCGCTTGAGAAGAAGTTATCACGCGATTGTCTCACAACCGCTGAAAAAAACCACGTGATTTCTGTCAAACTGCTCAAACACTTGACCTTGTGAATGAGCTCTCGTTGCTGAATCAATCAAGTGCGTACACCTTCTAGAATGTCTGTGGTCAATATAGATGAAAGCATTGTGAATAAGAATAATCCAGAATAATCTAGAACACTGTTCACGGCGTGTAATGATTACAATGCCTCGCCTTCCTGTTTGACATTTTAATAATCGTAAATGTTTGGATTAATTGGATGTTCTTACATGAAATAATATGTTTGTTTGCTTCATTCATGTACACAAAGCCTATTACAAAGCACTTTATAATTTCAGCATATTCTTAATATTCTGTTATTTAAGATTCACTTGCAATTGCCAATAAAGAAACCTACAGAACGTGAGTACAGTTAAAATGTAGGTAGCATTCATGCATATAATATAATTATTAGAATAATTAAGTTCAAATCAAGGTAAAAAATCAAGTGTAGTTTTTTTTTTTTCCAGTGACTGATTTGGATTTTATTGTGTGATAAAATTATTTTTAATGAAGCACATGAAACAAAACACCTCACCCTGACACATCTCTTATTCTTTTTATTACAGCGAGTCAAGAGATTTATTGATATTGACTTCAATTTTATCAAACAGATGCATCATTTCAGTGAGTCCCGAAGACAAAAGCTGCATATAGCTGCTCCAGACATAAATTTTCACTATGTATTAACCGACAGGTGGTGATGTCACTGTACAAGTGTTCAAGCTCTTTGAACAGTTTTTTTTTTTTGGTTGCAGTAACTGGTGTCGATGGTGTCAACACAGGTGGAATTGAAATCAACATAGGTGGACCGTATTTAGTGTGATTTATATTTAGTGTGATACACAGTATCAAGAAAATGGCCAAATTAAGGTTGCTGATATTGTACAGGGGTGAAAAAGGTGTTTATCTAATTTTGAAGACATCCAAATAGTTTGTAATTTTTTAACCATTTCTGTTATTTTCACAGGAATAGTAAAAGTCTCATTTAAAAATATCTTTTTTTGACTTTTCAACACAGAGAAATGGGAACTAATCAATGGGAATCCAAGCTCTGTAGGTCTATTTGCTGGTATGTCTTCATATACTGTACAAAGTCATCATGGGAAATAAGTTTACTATGGAGCTTAGACTCCTTACTAAACTGGAACTTTTAAAACATTTAGTTCTAGATTTTTCAACTGAGGAAAGAGTTTGCCTTTAATCTTATTTATCTATTGTACATAACTGTGAGCTGTGTTATTGCACTTTTTTTGGGCGTTTGTTTATATGTGTTCATAGCAAGTCCCCACTGAAAAAGACATTTCATTCACAGCGGGCTTCTTGGTTAAACAAAGGATGAATAAAAGACCTCAGTCTTTTTTTCAAATGTTTTTATAAATTATTAAAAAATATCAAAGTATAGTTTGACCATTCACGTTAGAATTTAGTCAATCAGATATAATATGCGATTAAATTTGTCCACGGGGTAAATATTTATTTTCTGAAATACTGTTTTATGATTTCAACTAAAAATGTAATGTTAGTAAAAGCTTATTTTGTAGAGCAAATATAATATTTGAATTGCATGATTATTTTGTCATTGAATTGTTGTTAATCAAACAATTAGATATAATTTAAACATAATTTTTTTTGTTAAATATTTATTTTGAACGATTTGTGATTTCCAATATGTATTTAAACATGGTATACATAAGTTTAGATGTATACATTGAATGTGTAACATCAAATGTCTCCCATAAAATGTTTGGTAGACATTTTAATTTTCACAATTTGTTGATCAACTCGATTTAGTTTAAATCTGCAGGAAAAGCAACGTTATTATTCAACTTCACGCTCTATTGTGGTGCATTATGACAGGACACATTGCACCCTGTTCTAGTGTTTTTTTCAGCAAAAAATGAAGCTCTCTAAGCAAATGAGAGAGGTGCAGCACAGTCTTCATTTTCAAAAGGTGATCAGTCAAATTCAGACTCACAAGGCACGGTGCTTCGCATGTGAAAGCACCTTTATTCATTTTGATGATTCACATACAGGATCTTTTGCAGTGAAATGGTAAAACATTGAAGCACAGTTTATTCACTGGCAGATCCAGAAGGGGGTTCACAGGGTTCAGGTAAACCCCCGCTCCCCCACACTCCCCAACCCAGCAGACTGATTGAGTGAATTCATGCTGGGTTTGGGTTAGCAGGGTGCAGGCTTAGTACTGGTGTTTTTAAAAGCTAAGTGGAAATTTGCAACATTTTGTTTTGTGATTTTCAGTCTTCATGATGGTGAACCCCCCACCTCCCAACCTTTAATTCCTGGACCCTGCTGCGGTTTTGTAACAAAGTAGAGAATCAAGGGAGAAATGAAAATATCTGGGTATATGGTCTTGAATTGCAGTTTGATTCAAGTAAGTTTCTGCTCAGAAAAGATTAATGTGGTAAATAAGCAAATCTATTTTTAGATTCCAAGACTGTCAAGAGATGACTCATTGCTTTTGCTAGATTTAATACACAGTGATATTAATTATAAGATAAGCTATGTATTCAAAGTACTTTCACAGTAATGCGGTAAACAAGAAGCAAGCCAAAGAGAGAATTAATATGCCACAGTACATCTGAATACAATAGCTGTTCTGGGATATTTGTTCTTCAGATTATGTTCAGGGAACATGAAAAAAAAAAAAAGAATGAAGCATCATAGGAACAATGTAATAAAACAAAGACACCTGAGATTATCAAATCCACAGTTAGTTTTGTCCTACACCTTGTTCTCTGCTGTGGTATGAGGTCTACAGAGGGAAAGCAAAGATAAACAGCAATATCTAGTGCTGCTGTAGTTATACATTAGTACAACAGGCTCTGAGATGAACATGTGGTTTCAAGCCCAAACCAACAAAATTATTTGTATTTTTAACTTTATTCTGATTAAAAACTGGAAGTGGGAGTGGTGTAGTATAACCCAGAAAATGGAAAATACATTATAATCATTGGCACGGCTATTGTTCAAATATTATAGTATCAAAGTTTTACAATGAAATCATATTAATTCACTTTAACAACAGGTAATTTGCTTTGCACAAACTACCTGCATTTCTTTACTAAGTTGATTTTTTAAAATACAATTATTTTAAGCCCAAAATATTTAGGAAAGTCATGGAAGGAGTACAATATAGCATTTACGGCATTGGAGTAATTTTAATTATAAAGTCCCCAAAGTGTGATGCCATTGCTCTGGCCTATCTAGAATCTCTCACTCGCTGTCTCTCTGCAGGTGTGCGTGTGTGTCTAACTGAGAAACTTTCTGCTATCTTCTGAGCAAATTGCTTCAAAGAGATGGGAAAAAAGATCAGAATCTGAATAATATTGGCCAAATTCAGGAGGAGAAAAACATTAGTAAAATTATATTTGTATTCGGCATCATCCCTAACACACACACACAAACACACACGCGAATATAGATATATAATAAGGGTCGGCTTGCTGGCTTTTATTAAGTCCTTGAACAAAAACCATCAAAATCCTAAAACATCAAATGAATCAAGGCAACAAGATACGCCACAAGGAGAAAACACAGGCAAAAACCCCTCAGCAGAAAACTATAAATAAGAAAGCACAAAAAAAAAAAAAACACCACAGTCTACTCACCAGCAAGTGGGCAAAACATCTCTTTTGTTCAGCCCAATAATTAGGTAATGGCTGGCTGCCTATGTGATTAGGCACAAACAAGCTCCATAGTCAGTCCCCAGCCTTCTTCATTTTTCTACATATGTCTCTGGAAACATCACTACGAAACCTAACTAAGTGATCTATGTTCTGCAACATGCCCAGTACTTTTATGTTTCACAATTCAATCCTGGTGACTTTTGTACTGTATAACATTCAACGAATGTCTGTTGTCTCCTGTGAGTTCTGAAATTCACAGTAACTCATCTTTTCTTTCTTGTCGTTTGGAGTTGAGTTTTTCCGGCTTGTTGATCTCCTCCTGAACCACACCGCTGTGGATCTACTGTACAGAAGCCCAGAGTTTTAGATACTGAGGATTTTCTACTCTCAGTCAAGTTATCCAAAGCTCTTATTTATCCAGGCACCTATTTATAAAGACAGGTTTATCTCAGATGCCCGAGCAGCTTACAGACATCTGAACCAGGAGGAATTTGAAATGTCAGTACGATTCTCTGATCTGAACGTGTCTTTCTAGTCTAGGCTTGGGCTCTTCAAAAGCTGTTATGGGTCTCCTCTTCAATGCATTACAAGTTGCATATTTGTTTGAGCGAATTCTCTTTTTTAAAATGACATTCACGTATTTGTTTTTAAACACCTGCGTTGAGCTACAAACATTTCAACAGCTTTGAGGAAATTGAGATTTCAGATGATTGGGAATAACCTCTGCATGTTTTCAGCCTCATACAAATTCAGTTATGTACACACACAGTAAGGGCCACATCCACACCTGTGCTTATGTAACTCACTACCGAAACCAAGCGGAAAATGCCCTTGGAGCACAATCCAGACCTGTGCTTGAGTGATTTTCTTTTCTTTTGGTCAAGCAACCTTGGGTCTTCAAAAAAAATAAAATAAATAAAAAATACAATTCTGTCTTTTTTGAGCCGTCCAATAATAACAGAGAAACTGGGTTTCCCGAGTGCTCTGTGCAGGCTATGCGCAGATTTACTGATGTGACTCACTTGCTCTGGGTGGGTGAGCCCTAACTCAACACACAATGCAGGGTTTGGCTGCGGCCAATTCATTGTAATGCGCCGAGAGAGAGAGAGAGAAAATGACTGCCAGAGATGGGCATTGATCAGGGGAGAGAACAATATTATTTGCAGCAGAAAAGATGACCGGAGGAAAATTAATTGTTTCGTGGAACAAAAAACGGCTTTCCACAATCAGAACCGGCCCCTACGCCTTCTGCGTTCTACATTTTCACGGATTAATTATTAACACTATGTTTATTTATTATTTATTTGGCTGTGGCATGCAACCCAGGCATCTTAATAGTAAAACACTATCCTAATACAAGGCTATTCGGGAATGAGGACTGCAGTTCTATTGTACTTATACAAGTACAGTAACACAATCTGAATATTATTTTAATGGGAAAGGGCTTGGTCCGCAATAGGAAAAAATAACAAGCATTTATGTGTCCACGTAAGCTTCCCATGAAGGTAAATATGTCGGGACTGCTGTTCTAGGTTTTAAAAGAGCTCTTGATATCATTGGCTGCTATAGATTGGCAAGTAAAATTCATTATGACCAATTAAATACATAGTTGATTCCATTAAACATTTAATGACACATGAAATTAAAAAGAGAAATGATATTTCCTGATTTATTGGGGAATGTGGCAGATTTCACCCTGACCTTACATGCTATCAAATTATTTTATGGATAGTTTCACTTTCTGGAATAACGTTTGCGCCCTTAAAATGGATGCCGATAGAAAAGGACTGTGGAATGGTCAAGAGCAGTTGGCTAGGGCATTAATGATACCTTGGACTGACACCCCAAGCCAGTACATTAATTAAAGTCACACAAATGTTGACGTGAGCAGACAGACAGAACTAGAAAAAGTGTGGTTTTCTGTCACTTTGATGCAAATTCAGCCGGAATAGACGATCAGCACGGCTTGTGCATAATTAGCTGAGCAACAAAGCTTGTTCTGCAGCACCTCTGTCCCCTTGATTCAATATTTTGCAATTGAGGAAAGCTTAGAATCAAAGGAAATCCGATACGCCTGGTGTACAGTAGTTTCCTGTTATCGGGGTATTTGATTCCTGTCTGTGTGTCCTCTCCTAGCAATAAGTCAGTAATTAAATCGCATCCATGCTGACCCCCATTGTAATAATTAGCCTGGAAACTTGCTAACAGCCGACAATTAACAGTTCCCCATTTTAGTGTCACAAGGGTGCACGTGGCAGAGAACTGCTTGGCGGTGGGGTATTATAAATAGAACTGCTCTACAAGTACTACAAGAAGCAGGGGCATTGCGGAAGCACAACTTGGCGTAGATGAGGAAGAGCGAAAAGGGACCAAGGGTCTAAGCCCAGAGGAAAAATAGCTGCTTCTTATAAAGGTAGAAGCATTGTTTACCCAGGCACACTTCCTGACAAACAATCTTATGGTTTATTAGGCTGCAAACACAAAAATATCAACCATATGATTAAGTGGATGCTGTTCACTCACGTCATCAGGAATTAATTCACGTTGTCTTCTCAATTATACTCAGCCTTTGTTTCATGCAAAGCCAGATACTCTAGCTTGCCATGAAGAAGACCACCACTGGCCTTTACGCATTCAATTTAATGATGCCATGATTGCTTTGATATCTCAATGTACTGTATTTTTACATGCATTTTCCAAAGCCTGGAAGAGTGTTTTGTATCTTGGATGGTTTCTTCATATGATGGTCATGCGGGAGAGATAGTCAAATCTGGCCCTTGAGGGCAGTGGTATTGCTGGTTTTCATTATCCCCCTCTTATATAGGGCATTATTTAGATCTGTAAACCCAAGTGAATGAGATCTTTGGTCAATCAATCGTCAATTAACCTTCAGGTATGAAAGTAAATCAGCACTACTATTGGTTAAGAGGGCTGGATTTGAGTATATAGGTCATTGCCAGCCAGAGAAACCTTTGAGGTTCATTCAGGCAGCATTGGAAGGAACTCTGGGAAACGGAAAAGGACTTCACACTTCCCCAACACACCGCAAGCAGATGAAAGCTGGTCTCTTTCCCCACCACCTTTAGGTGGAATATTTCATACTTACTGGGGGTCGAGAAAAACATTGTATCTCAATGATATTACGTCTCTGTCAGGGTACGTAATTCGATTAAACTCTGTTATGGCATCACTACAGATTATTTGCATTCCTCAACGACACTGCATCTTTTTTATCGTTGGTGCTGCAGCAAGGATATCGATTTAAAAAAATTGACCCCACAGTTATAAGCAAGCAAATGTGGCAAACTTTATTCTGTCTTAGTGAAATATCAACTTACAAATGATATACAAATCATTTTTTGCTTGGGGTGCATGGCGTGGCAATGTCATGACAACTGACGTCTTATATATTTTATTGCATTTACGTGCCATTTCAATGAACATTTCCGTGCTTTGTTTTATCGCTGTTAAGATGCGTATGATTAAAAAAATAGACTTCAAGCAGAGCAGGAGGGAGTGTCTTGTGCTTTGCTGATTAATGTATGCAACGGTATAGATTATCATACTCTAGGGTAATTGCTCATTACACTAGTCACAGCTTGTGAGTCAAAGGCGGCTAAAATCTTATGATCATTGCCCTCAAATTATTATTTTTTGTTTATTTTGTTTGATTAATAATTAAGCAGTTTAGCAGAATTATCCATACCAATCGGTATTTATCTTTCTTAATTTTATTTTGTGGTAACGTTCCTTTGCTTCACACCACTACATTTTTCAACATTTGCCCAAATCTACAGATACCTTTTAATTTATTAATAAATTAACTCCTTGGTTTCCTTGTCTGCTACCCTTGGTTAGACAACATAAAGATCAGTTGATCTGTTCAGGTCATGCAGTTTAAATGCTTATGAGAAATTTGTTCGCAACTTTTTATTTTTCTTTCTTATGAAAACAGTATGATATGCAGATTCCAACCTGAGTTTAAAAATTCTATTCTATGTAATGATTATATTTATTTTACAAAATTTACACTCTTTAACATGATGTGATGAAAGAGGACAGTGCAGTGAGAGAAGGTTTTGAGAGATTATATTTCATCAGATCAAAAAAAATGTAACATGCTGAAAGGTAAACAAAGAAGCAAGAAGGAGACAAAGAAACCATAGGCTCACCTATCAGGCTCATATCCTTATGGTCCAAGTGTATGACCCTGACCAGGTTAATACTCTGAGGTAAGATGTCCTCCTGACTTCCATGCATGTTCTTTGCTAATGAACCCATGGGCGGCTACTGCTTCTGATGAGTCATGATTCTGTGTAGACGGGGCTCCAGGTAGGAGGAGAAGATTTTGGCGAGCTCAACTATCGGCCGATTGCATAATTTGGCAAAAGATTTGCTAGAACAAATCAAATTGCACGACACCTACAGTACCCTACAAACTGTACCTTCCAGATTCCCTAAAGATAAATGGTGGCAACAGTAAAGACAGCGAGGTTTATTGATTTCTTCGGAGATGCAAAATGCTACATTTTCCTGAACTGCGCTCAAAAATTGAATACAGAACAAACAGACTGGACTCACGCCAGCTCTCAGGAGCACAGAGCACATTTCAGTTTAATCTTCTTCTAGCAGGGTCGAGGGATTTCCGGAAGGTTCCGGTATCGTACTCATATTACCTGTGGGTTTCACAGATTGATGTGGATGTCACTCAATAGCAAAATGTTCACTAAAGAAAAATATAATGTTTATAACAATGAATATATGATATATGGTAGTATACATATGGCAGTATTTACAAAATATAAAGAAGTGTCACGGTATTTCAAAACAACACCAGAGATATAAAGTGGGTTTACAGAGTTCTGCTAAAGCCTTTGGAAAACACAGCCTTTGGGGGACACTGTCTAATTTTTAATTTTAATGCAGTAACATACTCACAATGCCCCCCCTGCCCCCTTCTGTTGTGTTGTATTTGTCATATGCAAAATACATGATGATAATACTAGCCATTAGACATGGGCCGGCATGCTTTTCAACAAAGCATAAGAAAGGAAAATGAGTTTGAGACCAATGAGTTCAAAGATAAACTTTTAGCCTCCTCCATTTTGAGTACATGGCTGACATGGCGTATCCATGAGCTGGGGATATGTTACTTTTTTGTTTTGCAATTGTACTGTTTCTGCACATGCTTTAGATATTAATACATACCCCTTTGTGTTTGTGTGGTTGTTGGGTTTGTGGATATTTTCTTTTGCCACTGTTGCAGCGACCTATGCTTGTGCCAATGTAGGCCTATGATTACAAAATATGACATTTGAGTAGCACTTTCTATGAATTGTTCTCAATAACAGATATGTAACTCCTTCAAAACCAGCACATAACATGTTGATAAGCACCACATAAACATACATGAATACTTATAAATATTCATGAATACTTACAAATGCTTATGCAAATAATCACAAATGGTCACATGGTGTGCATCACTTGCTATGCCATTGTAATGTCACTTACTGCATCAGTGATGACAACACCACGCTGGAGATTGACATTAGCACTTATTAATGTTTATGTAGTGTTTATAAAGTACTTATGTACTACTTATTTTAAAAATAAAAACCAATCATAGAAAGTGTCAGCAACATATATCCCCATTTGATCATGTAAGGTAGCCAGCAGTAAGGTGATCTGACATAAAATTGTGTGCAACAGATCAATGTCAAGTTTTCAAATATTTTTAGTTTATGTGAATGTCTACATCATCATTTAACTTAATTATGCATGATTATCTATCTTAAATAGTTTTTTTCTGGAATTTCAGCAGGGTTGGACATGCATGACTTGTATGAATTTCGATTTATGTTGTTAAAATTAGTTCATTTTTTATGTATCTATTGACTATTGCTTTCTATATTGTATGTTGTCACACTTATTAAAAACAATTACAATAATCATGTGTATTAATTTGCATGGTTTTTGCAAATCCCGATTAATGTTGTTTCAATGTGTTATTTTTTTTTCTGCATCAATTAACTGCATTGCTTTCTGTATTGTATGTAGTCAGACTCATTAAAAACAATTACAAGAATCATTAACTAATTAGAGATTTCAGCTTGGAGCTCCATGTGGAAATGAGACACAGGATTTTAATGATTTTAATGATCTGTTTTCTTTTCCTCTTTTTGTTCTTTAATCATACCTGATGGTGTAGTGAACTTCCTCAAAGGAAGATTTTTTTAGGGGGTGGGGGGGGGGGGTGAATACTGATCCAGAGTGAGACTCAGAGACCTCTTTGTAAGACAAAATTGAGTTTAATCAAACTCTCCTTAGACAGTAAACCATAAACTACCATAAAATCATAAATCATTAAAAGGCTGTATTTCGTGGAATCCCAAGGCAATCAAGCAGGAAGTGTGTGCCCAGACAAAAGATCACAACTCCCGATTATACAGTAAAGCAAACAACTGGGTCACATCACATAGAGGGAGGACAGAGATGGCTCAGAGTCACGGATTACTGAGACACTTCCAAAACTCCTCAGACCAATCACAGGCCTACTACAGTAAGTATATATGTATCTACAACTAAGCTAACTATTCAACTATTCATTTATTTGTCTAATAATTAATTTAATGAATGGTTAACTAATCATCAATTGACATTATTTCTGATTTCTCCAATAACTTTGCCAGGGGGGTGATGGTGTTGATATGACAGCCTGTCAGCAGCCATGCAGCTCCCTTTGATAGACAAAAACGCATGAAATGATGTGGTTAAACAGCTCACTCCAAATGGAGCAGCTACTATTAAAAAAACACGCCAAATACGCAATAGCTGCGACCGCACACGCGCATGCATCCATGTGTGCATGCATCCACGCACACACCCTCACACAAACACGTGACCTCTTCTTTGGTTGATGACCAACCTTTCTACAAAATCTTGTGCAAATCTGTGAATCCATTCGGGAGTTATGCGCCTTTTTGTGATAGGCCATGCCCATCGCCACGCCCCCTCACACACCCTCACACAAACACGTGACCTCTTCTTTAGCTCATGACCAACCTTTCCACAAAATCTTGTGCAAATCTGTGAATCCATTTGGGAGTTATGCACCTTCTTGTGATAGGCCACGCCCATCGCCACGCCCCCTCACGCAAACACGTGACCTATTCTTTGGCTCAAGACCAACCTTTCCATAAAATCTTGTGCAAATCTGTGAATCCATGCGGGAGTTATGCACCTTTTTGTGATAGGCCACACCCATTGCTACCCCATCCCCCCCCCCCTCCCCACGTCAATCGGCCTTGAAAGTTTTTGAAAGTTGAAATTTCAGCCTCCTGGGGCGAAAACTGTGGCCGCTACGGGGTGGGACACTTTTTGTGGACCAACTGACCAACCGACCAACCAACCAACCGACCGACAGACAGAGCTATAGAGCTGTGACCGCAGCTAAAAAAATAAAACTGAAACCTTTATAGACACAAGAAACCAGGTGAGCTGCATTACATGCAAGCAACCCATTCAGTTGATCAAAACTCTAAAAACAAAGCAAGAAAGTCCAACACACCCCACTGTAGGACAAGGGTTGGCCGCCCCTAGAATGTTGTATGCAGATGTTTTTTTAAAAATATTTAATTATTTTAGCTTTGTGTGATCCAAAGGAATATAAGCAGTTGTTAATGGGTTTCTGGGCTCTTTTTGCTGTGAGCTAATGTAAGTCTAAGCTCTGCTTTTGGAGTGCTGATACTGCTGTTTTTTGGCTATTTGGGTCACCCTAATTCATTTTCTACACCTTCTTGCTTTCATTTCCAATTGCTCCCGAATAGCAGCCCAGAAAGCAAATAGAATGAGCTAATTGTGATCAGAACAAATATTGTGGGTAGTACAAAATCAGTGTTCCAGTGTTGCTGTACACCAATTATCTCATATATTCTGTAGCATGGCCCTCCGCAGTTTTTGAAGCTTTTTATTGACTTGTTTGTTTTCTCAGATTTTTACATTTATTTATTTATTTTCTAATGAACAGTCCTAATAAGCTTATGTTGTCACCAAACTATCCTGAATTTTCAGATCCATTACTAACTTTTGAGAAGAGTACTAGGTATTATCACGGGCTGCCCTCAAGTATCAATTAGGAAATCATGTGCCTGGATGAATTAGCATATCTTAACATGCTGTAGCTGGGTCCATGAAAGCGTGCAGTTTGGTGGCTAAGATGGGATTTTGCAAGAGTGTAAGGACCAGATAAACGTGTTCGACCGTGACCGTAAAATCTGGTCATCGACATGTAAGCCCAGCCATAAAATGTTGCATGCAGTATTGTTTCATTAAAACAACCATGTTAATAATAATTATATGCTGGCCATTAGGTGTTCCATATACAGACAAGATCATTCTGTTACATTATTTAATGTTTCAGTGAAAAACATGGTTTCTATAGCCATAGATGTGGTGGGTCTCATAGGATTGTAGCCCTAGCAATTATAGAAATGTAAAGAATGATATAACCCTAGTCTCCCTCGCTGGCATCTAAAGAGCATCTAGAAAGCAAAGATGCATATTGTTAGATATGTTTGCTGCAATCTCACTGATGCCTGTTTTTTGGCATTGGCCAACACTGAGTGAAAGCCACTTCCTATCTCTCATTCCACCCACCCACTGACTTGCACTCCTTATTCTACCCAGTAAACTGATTACCATCACATCTCCACACTTAGCATTACTGCCATCTATATTAGATGATGCAAGATGATTGTAAAAGCAAGTATTTCAGAATTTTTTTCTCCAAAATCTCGTATTTCAAAGATACGATGTTAATTGCATCTCTGCTGTGAACATGGCAACATGTCCAGTGTTAATTCAACTCTAACAGCGTTAATTGAACTCTTATCAGATGACATTTGATCCCACTCTGGAATGTGGGACCAAATCTCATCTATTAAGTGTTGAATTTACACTGGGCATTTTACTGTGAATGCCCTGCAATGTTTGGAACTGAGATGCTCTTGCCTGCCTGCCCAGGTGCTTCAAGGAATGATTGTGAGGTATGAGCCTGAGGTGTGCAGTTTGTTGTAGCTAGCTGATTTTACATAGCCAATAAGATGGAAATTTAAATATTTCAGGACTTTTGTGTTAAATGATCCAGATGTCACCTGCCCCTGAAAAGACAGTAGGATATAATGGATATAATATAATGGATATAAATGCATCACATGGAATGGTTCTGAGCTGACGTGTAAGGGGTCAGGTGCACTTGAGTGAGAGAACGGCTATTCTGACTGTTTTGGCCCGATAGTTTGGTTGCATCATAAAATCTTAGAGTTCGCTTAAAAAAAAAAAAAAAAACTCCCCATGGATTCTGTGAATAAAACTGCCTTAAAACTTTGTCAGTACAAATATTTTACTCGACT
Organism: Anguilla anguilla; assembly: GCF_013347855.1. Classification (NCBI taxonomy): domain Eukaryota; kingdom Metazoa; phylum Chordata; class Actinopteri; order Anguilliformes; family Anguillidae; genus Anguilla; species Anguilla anguilla. Next base: position 9,334,103 of record NC_049213.1, read on the forward strand.
TATTGTCTGAACAGCACAATATGATTTAATTAAACTTATTTATGGTTGTTGTGCACAAAATGCTTGTCACTGGAGCTTATAATTTGTAATCCACTGAAAGTTGAACCTTGAAAGTTGAGCACGCTTAAAGGCGCTATTGTAATCAGTTACTTAAGAGTTTTTAATTGGGAGATCCAATTTTTTTTTAAAGTGTAGCTATTTCTTCTCTTCACAGCAAGTCCTTGCAAACCAGTCAGATAAAATTAAATGGCACAGCAAATCTGAAAATTTTTAAAAAGGTAGCGCACTCCGAGGTGCAATCTGATAAATATTTGCACTGGCACATGTCTGAATAGAGTGGATCTGTATAGCATTTCATTGCACTTGCCTGGTCGCCAGTGAGGCAATTGCATTTAATTGTCTTGTCATAACACACCTGTTTCTCAAGGGGAGACAGCCCGAGGCCAGCTGCATAAATTATTTGCATATCCCATGAAATTAGACGGCATTGGACCCTACGGAAAAGAATAACATTCAGTACAAGGGAAGGGTTGTTAGACATGAATTACAGATGCAAAATGCAAAGGAATGACTATACTTGTAAAGGGACATACTCTCACGGGACCTCTGTTACAATGTCACATATAATATAGGATATGATGCTTTTTATATTGTACATTGATAGTGTTTAATTAATGTAGTTTGTCAATAAGTTATGCAACGAATAAGAACAGATGTTTTCCACGCACTGTTCCTTCAAAATTAACTCTGTTAACACATACATATTTGTCTTATCGGAACGGCCAGTTTCTATATAAGTGCACATAAACGCATACATGCACGCCCGCGCGCATACATACACACGCACACACGCACTCAATCACCATGGATGTGTGCACATACTCATACATATTCACGCACGCACACACGCAACGTTATTGATTTAATTCATCGCCGGCTGACGTTATTAACTTTAGCTTGGCAGCTGAAAGACAATCAGACGTAAACCCAACTACATTTAAATGAGGCTGGCGTTGTCTCCCAGGCATGGTACCTTGCTAAACTGCGGCAGAGACACAGACGAATGCTTAAAATATGTTGCACCAGTAGCGCTTCTTTCCTCCTTAGATTCCCCCACCCTCTCTCGTTTTCTTTCCCTCCCTCCCTCTGTCAGTCTCTTATCCTCTCTCAATCTCTCTGAGTTCTTTCCTTCGCCACAAGGGGCTGGAGTGGCGGCGTTCGTCGCTCCGTGTTCTCGGCTCTCTGGAACGGGGTCTCTCCAAAACCAGCGTGGCTGCAGAGGTAATAGGACCGTATATGCCGCTCAGACTGTCCGCAGCTGCAGCGCCAAGGAACCCTACATTTTTGGAAAGCGCAGCTCAGTCAACGGCAACTGTAGTTTTACCGATCTACACCTCGAATCGACAAGGAGCGCGTCATACACAGCCACAAATTCTTTAAAAGGTAAGAACAGGTGTCTTTTTGCCTTCCATCCTTGTTTTCTTAAAATGATTCATTTCGGTATGTAATTTTGCCGAACAAATGACGCCCGAAACAATAATTATCAAGCAGTATACAACTTGTGTAAATGCTTATGTTCACTTCGATTCCTTCCATCTGCCGTGGCAAATAGTTTTAAAATTCTCCTTAACATAACTATGCCTGCATGTGTATTTCCTAACACTTTACACATAATACCGTAATTTTTCGGATTGAAAATGATTATGTTGCCCTATTAATTCCAGGTGCGCCTTTACATTGGCTACTACATATTTAACTTGTTGCAGTTTATAATTTCCAGATGGAAACTGGCAAGGTGATAACATGCACTCTTCGATACCGTTCGTGAGCAAGCTTTGTGGAAAAAATGCGAAACGCACCTGGCAGGCTCCAGCCAATGAATTGAAACAAAGTTTATAGCATCGCGTTGTTAGTAACGGTGGAATTCTTAAAAATGCAAAAAATAGATGCATTATAAGCTTTACAACGATCTAAACGTTGAGTTTTTTTCTCAGCGCATGCAAAAGGTAGGCTACGATATGAGCGGTTTTATTTAGGCTAGAGATCGGCTACTCTGCGTCAGCGAGACGCTGAACAATGAACACTGGCTTGTCATGAACTTATTAATTAAGCTCTTTGGGTTGTACTTTGGCGAATTGCTCGCTCAGGCTCTGAGCAAGCTGAATCCACCAGACAGTATGCACATAATGCTTAATTTACTGTGCTGTTACATGTTTGTCATTCAGTCGACGTTTGAAAAAGTATTGCCTGTTCGTCGTATTTATTGTCTGGTTGCCTATAGTTTGTTGTTTATATTTTGTGGAACTAAATATGTATTGCATATATCACATTTTCAGGTTGTAGCTAGATATTAAGTTTTAAGTGGAAAACGAAGCCATTATTCGTGTGCGTTCGGTGGAGCTTGAATAAAACGATTAGCCTACCTTTTGCGGTGAGCTTAAGAGTTTCCAAATTCATGGTAGAATGACAAACAATGTAGTACACTATGCCTTCTTTGTTGTTTTAATGTGCTTTCGAATTGGTGGACATATTTGGAAACGTCTAGTTTTATTACGTATAGGGTATCCCGTACATGACACTGACTAGTTTTCGCAGAGTCTGCTCGGCGAGGAGACCGAGACTGCACAGCTCAGTACGTTAATGTGTTTGCAAACCGGGAACGCAACTGCGCATCGTACCATAAGGACGCCGGTCTGCTTGCTTTTGTGGTGCACATGGATAAACTGCCAAGTTTAGCCTATTTGTCATTAGTATTGTTATGTCATTTTATTTCCATATATTCAAATAGTATATTTCGGCTGCCCACGCCGTTTATAATTTTGCAATTGCGGTATGTGTAACATTATAATTAGTATTATTATCATTATCATAATACGTCAATCAAGCAGTTGGTTTATCTATCAGGATATATGCTACGATATGTCGCTTTCATTTATTTCTTTTATCAAAAGCGTTCTCAATGAGTATCCTAGAATGAAGTCCCATATGACTGTGTCTTCAATAAATCGATAGGATCTGATGTAAGGAGTTTAGTTCAGGGAGACGGAGCGTACCTCTTAAGTAGCCCATGCACATAATGAAATTCGGGCTGCTCGAAAGTTATTTTATGTAACGAAATGACTTGTCTACTCATGCACGTGCGTGGCCGTTATATAATGACCAAAATGTTATTATTTACTAAGAAAGAAACGCAACAGTTATCGTTTAATATTTCAAGTGTTTTCCCCACCTACATCTGTGCACGAAAGTACACACTGTGATGTGAACGGGGGTTGTAGGTTCTTGTTTGATTTTCACCTTTAATTATCCTAGATACATATTAATTCCAACCTGAATTAGCACTGTGGAGAAAACAATGCTCGTTCATTTAAAGAAACGGCTTACGCAAATATAGATATTCCATAGTCCTATTGTAAGGTTATGATTATCAACCCCCCCCCCCCCCCCCCCCCCCGCAATATCCTCTACCCAAAAATAGCATACATGCATTGGACCGCTATTATTTGGCCCCGTGATCAATACATTCAGATGAGCCGGGACAAATGGCCGAACGACTTGGAGAACAATTTTCGTCATTTTCTGCAGTATGCAAGTTACGATATTTGAGCGAAGACTTCACTGAAGCTTTTGCTTTTTCTCTTTTTATATCAACCCAGCCAGGTATAACACATGCTTTTGGGGCCATGGTTCCCAGCACAGCCTTGTTTTCGTTTATGCTTAAAATTCGTTATGAACAAAGTGTCACATTCGTAAAGGAGTGCATCGCAGATGAACACTTATTTTGGTCCCTCGCGCTACCTTCCATGAGTGCATGTTGTTTATTAGTAGTATCCGCCTTCACAGTCCCTCGCGCTGAAGGGATGGGAACGCATCAGTAGCGTTGGCTTCTGCGACTGCTTGAGTACTCGCAGTTCTCCCGGACCTGGGGCTTCTCATTTACCGCTGGTCAAATGTATTTTGGCAAAAATAAGGTGGCTTGATGTCCTTTTTGATACTTAACAGAAACAATTGGGCCTCATTTAACGTATTTGTTCTTTTTAACAATGTTTTCTACGTAGCCTTTAGTTGCATTTAGCTCTGATTTTCTGTATTTTACTGCATGGGAAATATAGAAAAGACATGAAATATGAATTGCAGTGCTTCTGATCTCTATGAATCTCTATGAAGAGAAATGTTAAATTGATGTGTTTAACAAATCCCAATCTAACATCAATACCTTACATTTGAATTGTGAATTGTTCTGGTTTTTACTGTTAGCAGTAATTTAATATTAAAACATTTCTAAGATACAGCATGATTGCTACTACTGCTCCCATATTTTTTTTTAAGATTGATTGCATAATTAAGTCAGATCCAATAATTTGACAGATACGTATTGAGATTTGTGCGCTTTGAACCCAAATTATGTTATTGAGAAAGAGCTTGAAGCTGAAACACAACAGCAAATTGAAGAGATTAAGTATTTAGAACGTTTAGGGCATTGATTACGATTCATCCAGTCGGGAAAATAAACTTTTACTATCGGGAAGGGGGCGGGCAGTTCGGGGGGTGTGGGGGTTGATTGATGTCACCAGAGGGGCTGTAAAGATGACAGATACGCGTTGCAGATGAGGGCACTGGGAGGCATTTTTATGACTTCTGGAAAGACGGCTTGGCTAATTGATCTGGGTCCGTGGTAAGTTCACCCTCTGTGCTGCAATCTCACACCTGCTCCTGGATCCTTATGGATCTGGTTCCGTGGTAAATTCATCCTCTGTGCGGCTCTGTGCATCCTCTCACACCTGCTCCAGGACTCTCCCCGTGCCAGGAACCTTGGCTCCTCATGCCGGAAGCAATGAGCTTTCCTCACAAGCGCTTAAATGGAATTTCTCCCCCCCCTTTCCTGGTGTAAGGCTCAGGATGCCAGTTAGCGCAAGTTACCCAGGGCTGTAATTAGTTCAGATTTATTTAGGATTTTCGGAGGGAGGGTAAAGTGAATTTGGAGCTGCAATTTGGAAAGAAGTTATTCTGAGAAATAATATTCATTTGTAGTCAATTTTTGGAATTGAGTTCTTTGGGCAAAAGTAACGCATATTCCTGCAGGTTCTATCAAAGTCACAGAAATATGTTCTGGGTATGTTGAATACAGACCTCCTGGCAGCGTCCCCTGATGGTTATCATTTAGCCATGAAAAAACATCATGGATGATATGTGCTTTAAGAATGTTCCAAATGAAAATAATGAAATGGCAGATTAGCTAGTTTAATATTGCTAACAGGCTTGATACAATTAACATGAATGCACCTCTGAAGTTTATTTATTTATTTGCTTGGATAACAAAACTGAATATTATGCTATGACCATTCCTGTTGTGCAGTGAGAGGCTTATAAAGTTCAAGGAATATCCAGGAAGCCAATGACTAACTTGTGACATTTACTCTGTTTTTCTAACGTTTTAGGAATATTACAAGAACCTACAATTTCTCACTGCCTTGATATAGCATGTACCTGTACTTTTATGATTTGTTTAAGAATAGTTGAATTCATGTTGCACTATAATGCAAGATTATTGTAAGAATAACAAAGATCCACAGGTTGGTGGGTGGTAGGTCCTGGCAGTGCTGTTAAACTTTCACATTCTTAAACTGAACGTACTTGGACCAGGTCACAGCATGTGTCTCAAAATATGGATCTCAATGGAGTAGAGTTCACAGAGACTGGTGAAGACATGGTAATGTCGAATCACAGAGCTTTAACCAACAAACCCTTAAAAAAAGCATATTCCATTATAATGGACTTTTTTGCCACACTTCCCCTGCTACACCGATGGGAACACCCAATTTACTTTGGACTTCTGAGATATTGCTTTGAATGCCCTACTGTGGTACAAGGTCAAGGACACACCCACAAAATCCGAAACCACTTGCTCACGGCAGTTCAACTATAGACAGGCAATGCAACAACCGTAGTTACTGGACACCAATTGTCACGTGTGAACTTTGGGATCAGCGTTATTCGGGGTCTATGGTCTCCCAAATAAGTCTTTTGGTGGCTTATAAAGACATGCCCTGCAACCTCACCACTGGAAAACGTCCACTGTGATTATATGTCCTGTACAAACCAATAAAACCGGGCAGACCACCGAGCCAGAAGTAAAGGGAGTAAAATAATTTTTTCTTCTTCTTCGCGAGAATGTATCAGAAACTCTGTTAATCGTGCATTGGCTCCCTCCAGCCCCTGGGAGCAGGTGTAAAGCGAATTTGGTTTGTGGAAACTGAGTCGACACAGTTTGGTTTTCTGAAGAGAAATGTTTGAATGATTGCCGTCCCTTTCCCCTGCAGCCCAGCTGATCAGCATTTACTTCATCGACATGTGTCTCGATATTAATATAAGCTCTCATTTTCAGAGAGTGACATTTATATCACAATGGCGAATCTCATGTGCCGTTGAGCGAGGCTGTGGCACATTGGTTATCTAATAGAATGCGGACACTTTGTGTAGGAAGCGATCTGATTCTGAATACCCGTGTATGGCATTCAATAAGTAATGGCACAATAGTCAATCTGTCTAAGGGAAAGTTGGTGATTGTTATGCAGTCCAACACTGTGCTTGTATCTCTCAATAAAAAGGTTTATAGAACCTGCAGAGGAATCCTTTGTGGAATCAAGGGCCCCTGTACAATGGATGATGGTGGATACCCTCGGATTCGATTGTTCTCCGATGTCTTCTGGGCCATTCAAGGATTACAGCCCCCTGTATGGCATTTTAAAGGGGAGGGGAAAAAAAATGAACTTCCATGGAGCATGAAGTACAGGGTTCATGAATTAGTATTTATAACTGGATAACCTGTGATGGCCTGTTTGATTGGATTGCTACTTTTTTGTATATTATTTTTGTTTGGTGAAAATGGCAATGTGTGTTAAGCCAGTTTTTTTTTTTTTTTTTTTTTTGGCATGATACCACTCAGTAATGGTTGGATTAAATATGGAATTCAATATCAGGGAGAGTTTTTACAACATAACCTTGTGAAGCTGAACATTGAATTTACTCTCACGTTTGCATAATTTATACCTGCACAAATATGGCATGTTCACTAAACACATGTACACACACTATTTTCTCATGATTAATCTTTAGCCTCTCTACCAATAAATGCACAAATTAGTATGTCATATGGGAAATGTATTATTTCTTGCTAGTGTCCTTTTAAACATAATCAATAACACCAAGTTGTGATTAAATATTAGACTACCACATGAATAAATTAATTAACCTCTTTCAAGTTTAATAATGTTGAAAATCAAGCGTGCATTACGGTGAAAACAACCAATATGTGATGTATGTATTTAATCTTTCATATTAATCTTGTGAACAGAAAACAGTGACCAGATTCTTGATGTGAATACAGTTGAAAAATCACAGTGATGCGATTCTTCTCCGTTCATTTGAATACAGTTGGAAAGAACCATTTTACACAAACTATTTTGGTTTACCTGAGTGAATATCCCTTTTATGGATTATGAGTTTATATTTTTTGTGTGGTTTATATAAATGACTCTGTAGCCTCTTAATACAAGCCCTTTTTAGAATGCTATGAATATTCCTAAGATGGCAATGGACAGGCATGCAGTCAGCTCAGGTCCTCCTGCCATTAGATCGTTGTAGATTTGCACATTTATGCGTATCATTTATGCAGAGTCTGACCTTTTTGGTCCTTCAGTGAGGGATGGCCAACTTCATGTCAGCTTTACATGAAGTTGGCCAAAGAAAAAAAAAATATACATATTTCTTACTCTAGTGTGTGCCCTCTGCCCTTGTTGTCATAGTCACTCTTTAAAAAACAAAAGTTAAAGAAGAACAGCATGTCATAGCATTGCATCAGCTGTCAAAAAAAACTACTGTGGTCAGTTATTCCACTGCTTGGCCATAGTCAGGTTTTTGGATTTGAGCCCTGAGTTTGTTTTTCAAGTATTCATGGTTTGACCGACCATAGTGTGACAAATATGCATTAATAGAGGAAATCGAGATGGGGGAAAATACTTTTTTCACAGCGCTGTAGAAATTAGTCTTAGTAACTATCACCATCCAGCTGCACAGTGTATTTAAATGTAGAGCCTGAGTTCCTGCAACAATTTTTAAATTAATGATAGTTCTATATATTTCTTTTTCTCTGTGTAATATCTCACACTATAGGTATCCATTACTGTTAAATCTTATCTGCAATTTACAGTGCTACCTGGGTGAGGAACATTTGAAGCCTAAAGGCATTGTCACGAAGCATTAAATCAAAATGACCTAAAGCCGACTGGAAAAAGTAGAACCCTGATGCATCTTTTTGGTAGCTTTGTGCGTGTACGTGCGCGTTTGTGCACGCGTGCATGCATGTCCGCAAGCAGTCACAAGGTTGGAACAAACAAGATAAAAAAATGTATGTTTTTAACTAGCGGGAGATTTCTGCTATTGTATGTAATTTAGCTGTGAAAATGCTGAACTAGTTAGAGAAAAATCTGTTAGTCGGCGCCTGTAAATCTGTGGGGTTTAATGGGCTGTTGATCTGGAGAGGTCTGGAGGGGGCGAGTGGGGCTGCGGGGCGTACAGTGTATGCACCGGTGGAGCTCTGGACAGTACTGCCGGAGGCTACGTGCTCGCGCTCGGAGGCCGAGCCCCTGTCCCGGCTGTTCGGGAGATTTGCGATGCTGCTTTCGGGGGCTGGGGGGAGGGGGGGGGAGGCAGAGGGAGGTTTGGAGTAGCCAGCACTACAACTGTTTGAATAATGCAACACCCGATAATGACTGTGCATGTCTGAAGCAAATAAAATAAGAAAACCTTCCAGTTTACCCACAGAGAATGCAGAGAATGATAACTGAAGCACTATATAAATATTTAATTGTGATGCTGGGTCAGCGTTGCACTTTTCTGTGTCCTGGTGTTGGCTAATTTTAGGGAGGGTTTTGATTGCTGGAGCTACAGGAATAGCGCAGTGTTTTTATGGGAATACCTTGTGTTGACTTTTTAATCTTGCAGAGCGTCTTGCTGTGGTGCATTGTGCAGTATATCTTGTGCTGTATGTAAACTGGATACCAGCGGAGAGGGGATGCACATTTGTCGTAATACCGAGCACACTGCGCTGGAGTGCTGTACACCCAGTTTATATTAGTCTGTATTTGTTGAAACCCCCCACACGGTTTCTTTGGGTTATTTGTTTAGGTCATGGCCGTTTCTGCTGCTGCATGGCAGTCTACCTGGGGAAAACTGTTGTCGTAGCATTGGTGGGCTAGTCGGGTCTTTTCCCCTGACTGTTGACGGACCTCGCTCTAGTCAAAACAAACCCCAGTGCCCCAGTGCAGGGACCGGGACGCTGTGCGGTAGGAGATGCTGTCTCTCAGCTTAACTGGCCAGTAATTTCCATCCTCACCTCCTAAGCTAATATGCGGCAGAACCACTGGTGTTCAGCGGCTGCCACGTATCTCCTAGGTGGATGCTCAACACTGGAGGCGGGTTGAGGTGCTTCTCCCTTCTCGATTTTAAAGAGATCTGAGGTGATAAGGGCTACAAAGATGCAGTACATTATCATTAATAGTCCTGTGTACAGCTAGCAGTTGTGCCTGTTGAGGGCGGGGTTAGGGTAATATTTCAGGCAAGTCCAAAGGAGTGGATGGAGCTGAGTGGAGTTTCGCTGAAGGGGGAGGGTCGGACTGGCTGGGGAGGGTCTAATCGGAAATGGACACCACGTCGTTCCACAGACACCTCGCCTCCTTAAACGGTGTTATGTAGTGCAAACGGCCTCCAGGAAATCATTTTAACCCCCTCGGCCGTTCACAGACTGTGCCTGAGGGCTAACGCCAGGCCTTAAAGGCACGGGACCGAAATGAAGAGCCCTCCCAATCATGCTGTTGAGACCTTACGCGTGACCTCCGGATACCGGGCGAAGAATTGATATCCAACCCCCCCCCCCCCCCCCCCGGCCCGCATCGACATCCAAACATTGCCTTTCAGACTTTCAGATTGCCCTGCAGTCTATTTGGCTGTCCCGACTCTACATTATACAGCATCATTCATCTGGCCAGCTCCGCTTATCGTGGGAGGCTCACGTTTTATAGCCGGGGTTTAATGGCGCTATTCGGGTTGAGTTACCTTGCCCATTAACACTTTTTGCTAAAAGTGTTGCATTTGGGAACGCACCTCGCTGCAGTGCTCGCTCCAAATGTTTTTTTGGCGAACCGTTGGCCCCAGACTATTACACTAGACCTGTTTTTCAGCTCCCTTTTACCATTTAGATTACGATTCCTGATGAGCAGCTGTTCTCCGCGTACATTTCAGTTGCGGGAGAACGTTAATCCTCAGATTTTTTTTTTTTTTTTTCCTTTCTCCTGACTCCGTACTCGGGTACACTGTTACCGTCATTTATTTCTCATTTGCTTGTTCATACATCGGCAAATGATAGCCCAGGTGGGCTGAATGTTCTTTGCTGCCTGCTGATGTCTAATGTTCTGTTTACCACCACGACTGCATTATGCAAGTATTTCACAGAAGAGGGCTTAAATTAAAGTCTCGGACTTATCTTGCCTACAGTTGCTCGCTGCCGCCTCCCTGCTGTACTGTATGTTTTGCTGCTTAAATCTGATGTCCAAATACTGCAAATAAGCCAATTTATTTTTTCGATGAAATTAAGAATACACAACGGTGTGGTTAGAAGGTTGTCTTTTGTACCACGTATTACTGTGACATTTATGAGTGAACTGTTCTGCTTGGTTCTTCATGGTTTGTGCCCAGAAAGTGGGAAATAATATACTGCATGCAGGTAAATATTAGTCACTATTTGCACTTACAAAGAAGAAATGTCACTGTATTAGAATGTTAATTATACTTGGAAACGCACATGCTTTTAGCCATTTTCCTTCTATTAATGCAGCTGTTGTTCTACAGGTCCAATCTTGTGAAAAAACACTATATTCACATTCAAGAAACCATGCTGTGGAAAAGCCTCTGACTTTTTAATATTATACAATTATCATGTCAACCAATTTCTCTGTTATATATTTTCATATGGTAAAAAAATGTTGAACGAGATATGAAATTCCGATATGCTTTAAAACCAACGGGCATTTTGCACAGAATAGCTATTCTGGAATCTTATTTGAGGCCCGCACTAGTTTTCTCCACTTTTGGTAGTTGCTTTGTATAAGAGCATTTATGTAATGTATTTATCTTGCTGAGGTACATACAAAAAGAAGGTGAGAAAATGCATTTCTTCCCAGCCATTTCCTCTCAATATTTTATGGCAACTTTCATATTGTGCACAATAACAGAAATGCTGGGTATGTAAAACTATAATATAGCTGTTACCAGTGAGGGGTACAAGGTTTTTGTGTAGCGCAAAACAAGGCATTATGTTTATGAGTTCCACAGTAAAAACCCATTTAGAAGTGAGTGTGTTTGTGATGGATGCTCAGTGGAAGCTGAGTGAGCAGTGCTTTAATGATATACAATCCAGGCCATAATTGTATCATACTCCTTCCACTTATTGCAATTTTCCAACTTAAAAAATAAAAAAATAAAAAATAACAAAAGGCAGTGATGTTTCATATGTAGTGCGACATTTTGACATTATTGGATTCTGAATGTGAAGAAAGCTGGTTTGGACATCATTCATCATTAAATCGTGATGGATACAATGTTATGTTATAAAAATGATCAAGCACCACACATTATCCGATGAAATACGTGGTGTCGAAAGTCGTGGTGCTTCCTTTCAGGCTGCAGACGGCTAAGCCTGTGTGGAGTGGAGCTGGAGGAAGACCTGTCACATGGGCCTTTGGCTTGCAGCCTATTGGTGCCCGATCAACCAGCAGAGGTCAATAGATAGCGATGGAACAGGCACGCATATCCGACTGAACCCTCCCATAACCTGGGCGATGTGAGCGTGAACTGTGCGTCGCCCTATGGAGCCGCCAGCCGCAGTGGTTAGCGTCACAGTCCCGATTCGAACCCGAGACCGCGGGGGGCTGATCCATGCACCGCGGCGTGCTGGCGTAGCCGAGTACGCCATCCCGCAGCCTGCGTCTGTGCGTGTTTATCACCGATGTAGCCGCGCTCCATTGCCCTGCTCCTTGGTATTGGACTTCTCATGAAGGTGGGAGAAGGGGGCACACAACTTAAATATGGACGTAAATACCTTCAAGTCAGAGCTGACGGTCTAATTGCTTTTTTTTGTTCAAATGCAATGTGGTGGAGTACAGAGCCAAAATGACAGAAATTGTGTCACCGTCCCTATGCTTTTGCATTTAACATGGGAGGGTTACCTGAGCATGCCCCCATGCAGCATGCGTGCAGTAGACTCAGGAGTGGGGGGGCAAGATTTACCTGAGTGCACCTCCGTGTTGCACATCAGCTGCAAGCTCAGGTTCGGCAGGTGTACCTGAGCACGTCTCAGTGTGGCACACCTGCTGTCCTTAATCGCGGAATTCAGACGACATTATCGCAGAAAAAAGGCCTTTTGAAAACATTTATCCTTTTCTTCGACTCGGAAATAAAACTTTTTTTTTTTCTTCCACAGACTCAGTTTGACAAGTTCAGCCAAACGAACTTGCCGAGCTCGGTTTGAGGAAGAGAGTCGTTTTTTCAATTTTTTGCCTAATTGTTTTTTCCTCTCCTCTCGCGCGTAATTACATAAGCGCAGCGTGGCTCCCCATTATCGCCGCCGCGCGACCGGCGCGTTCCGGGGGCCGCGTCCCGGCGTTGTTCTCGCGCCGCGCGCCTCCCGAGCGCTAACGAGCCGCCGCGTGACCCTCGGCGCATCTGTCCGCTCGCTCGCCCATTTCAATCTGAGCGCGCTCTCGGGACGCGTTCCCCGCTCCCGCGCGCCTTCGCCGGATTAGACTTAGCGCCTAGACGCTCCGCGTTACCGCCGGTCATTGTGCGCACTCCCCTTTTCGGTCCCCCCCCCCCCCTTGTCGTAATGGGTTTTGGAAACTTAATACCCGCAAGACGTAGCGATTCCTCTGAGCCGGGGGTATTGTGAAATTGTCCCAGTTTGTAGAAGGCTTTATCCAGACCTGGAACAAAAGGGAAGAGCAGGATTTGGAAGGAATTCCAATCCCCGTAGCCTTTGTCTTTCTCCGGCATCTTTAGCATTCATCTCTGAAATGAGCTTTTTTCCCCCCTTCCGTTTAGGAGCTTCCCCAGCGTTAACTTCCAGGTTCTGGTTTGACTGTTTCATTCTGTTTTTGTCTCTGGCGGAATGAATTAAAGTACGCGCACACAGCCTCAGCGCTCTGTGATTGGTACCCAATTGGTGTTACATAGTAATGACAGTTGAGGTGAGCTTCCTTGCTCCATTATAAATCGCTGTGAGGTGATTTATTATTATTATTATTATTATTATTAGTACATTTTTGTTGTGCATTTAGCAGACCCCTTTCCAATGCAATTTATAGAATTTCTGTAGTATTGTATTAGGCATGGGCCAGTATTTGATGGTATAACTGTCACACAAAAAAAAAAATCACAGTATCTCAATGGCTAGTCCCGTAGAATATTCCCTGCGTGCCTTGCCCCACTAATAAAGGAAGGGTTGGCCCGTGGACAAATGCAACACACAGAGCTCTGAAGGTGGAGGGTGTAACTCACCATGTACCTGACTTCACCTTATCATGTCTGCGATGCCAGAATAAACATTCTTTTGATGCTGGAAAATGCTTTTCCCACTTCATGGCAGGCGGTTTAGCACAGCGAAAGCTTGCTTGTGAAAAAACTATTATGATCCCTTACAATCCAGGTCAATAGATCCACATGTGATTTTTTTTGGAGTTCACTGCTGTATTGTACACATTGCTCTAGATAAGAGTGTCTGCAAAGTGATTGTAATGCAATGCAATGTAATGGAACATGCTCAGTAGCAACTGCATGGCCATCATACTGCATTTCCTTCTTCCTTTTATTCTTTATGGGGGGTTATTAGCTGACAGATTAATATCTGGTAATATCATATACAATGTAATGATCAATGCCCGCAATGTGGTATAAGACTGATGATATCATTCCAAGTATTGTTCAGTCACTGGTCCTTATTTTAAGCATGTTTAAGGTCATCATCTTAATTATTATTAAATACCAATGACTGAAATAATTATGAGGGGAAACAAGGTCTTTCCACTTGAACTGCGGTAATTAATGAATTTGAAGAGGAACGGATTTGGTTTACCATATTTTGTGGGTTATGTTACAAAGTGGGGGGGGGGATAACATAATTCTACACGCGCAGATAAAATTGTGGTTTAATTAAGACTTTATCTGACAGAGGCTGGTGTAATTCCATAGCCCTGGTTTGTTTATTTCTCTGCCTGGTTTTTTAAGGCCGTCTGTAATGAGCTGATAAACTGCTCATTATAGACAAGGCTTCAACAGCTCATATTGATAAGGCCACCTGGCAGTTAAATATAACTCTTATGTTGAGAGCTCTATGAAATATTTGGTCCTGCACAGGCATTTCTTCTTTGGCTAGTGTTGTCCTTATTAAAATCTGGATGTTCATACAGCTACATTTGCTTTTTTTTTTTTTAGCACGACAGCTCTTCCTGTGTATATTCTTTACAGTAACTTTCAAAGTTTCGCATTTGACAGCTGTGGGGTTGCCAGGAGCCATTTTACACTGAATGCCAGGTTAGCAAGCTAACGTGCGAAATGGAGAAACAAAAAGATGTGTCGTATTTTCATCTCCCGCCTAGAGTCTATGGCAGTGGTAACCAAGCCTGTTTCTGGAGATCTACCATCCTGTAGGTTTTCACTCCAACCCTAATTTGGCACACCTGATTCTGCTAATTAGCAACTCAACAAGATCTCTGGCTGTTGAATGAGGTGTGCCTTATTAAGTTTGGAGTGAAAACCTACAGGATGGTAGATTTCCAGGAACAGGATCGGTTTCGCAATAAACTCAAGCAGAGTGGCCGTTCAGTTTAATGTCTCATCATGATGACTGTTGGGATTACAGTAAAGGTGTAAATAAATATTTAGTGTAAAAGATGTGTGTGAGACAATCACCTCGGCTAGATCTATATTTATCCTAAATTGGACGTGGAAATAAACACTAAAGTCTATTGCTTTCTTTCTGCAAAACGAGTCAGGCGAGCTCCACAATCACCAGTAT
Source organism: Anguilla anguilla (assembly GCF_013347855.1). Classification (NCBI taxonomy): domain Eukaryota; kingdom Metazoa; phylum Chordata; class Actinopteri; order Anguilliformes; family Anguillidae; genus Anguilla; species Anguilla anguilla. Next base: position 9,349,227 of record NC_049213.1, read on the forward strand.
TAATTTGCCAAACCTGCGGTTTGGAGGAAAAAAAAAACCGTGATTACGACTTGTGTTGGTTTCCGCGGTTTAGGGAGATTGCCGCTGGAATCCAAGCCCACACGCTAACTGCGCGGCTGAAAGGCTTGCCCTCCTTTGAGCGGGAAATCTGTCCTTTACTCCGCGTCGCCGGGCAGCGCTTTGTTGGGTTGCCATGAGGGTTCTGAAGGCCCCAGCCCCCCCCCCCAGGTCTGAGCCGCTGTGTCCAGCTGCGCTGTTAGCGCTAAGCCTCTGCCGCCGCGGTCCTGGGGGGGGCTTCGGAGAGCCGCGTCACTTTAAATTCTCCGCCCGGGACCCTCGCCGGACCCCCGGCCAGCCGACGCTGGGCCGCCGGGCGCCCGCGTCACGTTCGCGCTCCTCGGGGCGCCCGGGCTTTTAATTGTTTTTTGCCCGCCTTGCACGGTGGGGGGGGGGGGGGGGGGGGGGCGCGTGTCACATGTTTAATGTGCCTCCGTCAGTTAATCACCTCAGGTGGTCTCCGCTCAAATCTGGCTCCTCGGAAGTTATTTGGGGGTGGGGGTGGGGGGAAGCCGATAATTATTCTCGCAGATTGGTGGCAATTTAGCGGTTCCGCGGCGGAGTCGAGGCGGCGAAGCGGCGGGGGCCGTCCGCTTTTGTGAACGGCTGTTTTGGCCGCTCTCACCTTCGCTTCCGACCCGCCGCGCGCGCGACTCCCCCATCTGGTCTCGGCCCCGGGACTCAGACGCGGGGTTTCAGAGCGGTCAGGCTCTGGTCAGACTCCCTGACCGCATCGAACGCCTTTGCTCAAGGGCAAACCCCCCCCCCCCCCAATCACCAACGGGCTGCCTGCAGTGTTCCCCCCACAGGAACATGTTTAGTGTTAAATCAACTCTAATAGAGTACATCTTGCCCTGGTGCTATCCATCCCTATTGGACTCACATAAACTATTATAGTTAAATTACCATTTTACTGTCTGATGACTGGATATTTTAAAAAGCAAGCAGTCATAGTAAATTTAGGGATGACACATCCTCAGAGATGTTTGTTGTTTGTGAACTGGTATTGTCTCAGAATACAAGGCTTTATAATATTATATCTTTCATGTATTCATACATGTATGCCATATATCATGTTTGGCATAAGTATTGTGTGTGTATATATATATATGAAAAAGCATACTTTGATTCAACCCCCCCATGATGATCCCAGATATGTTGACATCTTTATAAACACAGGGAGCAGAGCTCTGTCTGCCTATAAAAACTGGAAGGCAGATTCAAGAAAGAAAACTTGAACAGTTTAACACATACAGTTTAAAACATAATACGGATTACAGACATATCCAGCATATTCTACAATGGAATGGAATGGAGTAGCTATATGTCCTTGACATGAAATAGGAAGTTTAGACAAGATGCTTTAAATTAGGTTACGGTACATTTAAAGAGATGTTCTGAAGATGGAATGTCTGATCAGTAAGTAGTCATGTTCATATCCTTGCAGAGAGTGACTATTGCTGCTGCTTTTCCTCCTCTTGTCTACATACAGACAGGGACGTAAAATGACATTTTACTTAATTTTAATTAATTTTAAACAATAATGCAAGTGATTCAGCTAACCATTCATGATGACAGTGATGATGTCTTGAGTGCCTGGAGGTTCACTGAAACTCCTTAGAGAGCCTTCCAAGGAGAAAAATCAACTTAAAATTACATCTGAAGTAAAGAAAATAAATAAATAAATAAATAAATAAACCAAATGATCCAAATTTGCACATTAAACATTCTTGCTACAAAATGACCTCAAATGAACCTCAGGGTTCTGAAGACAGTGCCACATTACCATAAATATCTTTTACCGTACTGTAGAGGGGAAGACCCTGAAATTAGACCCGGGAGGAAGACAGAAATGACAACATTTAATTTGTCTGTTACCGGTCGATAATGAACCTCACAGAAATATTTGAAATCCGCGTAGCCCCGACAGAACAGGCGGCGCACGTTTCTGCCGTCCGGGCTGCGTTTTGGATAATGGAGAAGAGGGCTGCGCAAAGCATTAGTCTGAAGAAAAGCATGCGGGTGTACGAGAGTGCGCTCCCTTGTATCTCGCCTAAGAACGTTCGCTCGGGGGCGAGCGCGGTGCGGTTACTGCTCCTGCGCTGCTCTTCAAATTAAACTCTCTGTTGTGGGGGGGAACACATCGTCCATCCCCCGTATCGCCCTTCTGGGGCCCCGGGGCCATAGAAGAGCCGCTAACAAGAGCTCTGCTGCAACGCGGAGAGGCTTGGTCGGGTAGCCGGCGCCGATTCCAGCCGCGCCGCCGGATTTTCATCGTGACGGTAACGGTAGCGGACGCCGGGTCGGCCACTTGGCACTCCGAGTCATTAAATCGAACTATTAACGGGGAGGAAGGCATTAGAATATTACGCGTAAACAAAATCATTATCACCCTGAGGACTTTATTTCTTCTTAAAAAAGGTGATAATTTAACATGTAGTTACATATTACACACAGGGCTAGATTTATGCATTGTTTTTGCTGGTAAAAAAAAACAAAAAAAAAAAAACACTGAAAACCCATTGCCCCTGATAATAAATCACCTGAAACTGCCATACTTGCATTTAGTACATACAGGAAGTGGGGCTCAGAATATTTGCATTAAATGGATATTTCACTTTGGTATGACAGAAGTAATTTTGTGGAGCCTACCTCATTGTATTTGCATAGTGTGAATTCTAGCAAAATCAGCTGCCCCTGCTGACCACTTACAACAGCATGGTTGCACCTAGTTGTCAGGCTCCCAACTCGCTCCCATTCATTTTCAGGACCTCACGGAAATTAATAGTTTTAAAACACAAACGGAGTACAGAGGATAATACATCAACGTAAATTATTATTTTTTTCTTAATCAAAGTTATCTGTTATTGCGAGCTGATAAGCTGTTTTCTGGTTTAGTTTAGATATAAACAGAAGAATTGTTTTCGAATAAGCTACTGTGTACAAAAACAAGCCGTAGTTTGATTTGTGTTATTGTGTGCAAGAATGCATTGCTTAGATAAAATAACAAAACTTTCTGCCTTCTTTTTCTATTGTAAGACAATAAAATGTTGAAAATACGACAGATATCAAAACAAACATATATATCCAATGATGGCCGTGCTCTCTTTTGACGATCTATTATTCTCCATAGTTCGAAAACTATTTATTTTGGCGAGGGCCCGTAAATGATTGGGAGTTGGGAGCTTGTCAGCTGAGGGGAAGGGTGATGCTGTTAATTGTCCACAGGGACAGCTGGTGTTGCTAATAGGCCCGTTCATGCTTGCAAAGGCTCCACGAAATTACTTATGTTTTACCAAAGTGACATGTCCCTGTAAGAAGCAAATGCCTAGCCTCTTTCACAAAACCTAAAAGCCCTGTGTTTTTTTTAATCATAACTAAAATTTTGAAAATCTGTGTTGAAAAAATGAACTTTGTTTTTTCAACAAAGGCACTCCTAGGAACGTGTAAAATATTTTGCTACTAGAAATAATTTTTTAAAAACTGCTGTGAATGTTATTTAGGAATTGAAATACGAATGGCCAAATATAGCATCTTAGTGCAAAGCCCCTAGTGGTCGACATGCCGACGTGCCAAGATTACTAAACTCAGATATTCGGTGCTACTGCAACCAAAGTATGAGTTAAAAACAGAAACGCGTTGTTTAAGTTTCATTAGTAGACAATACGCAACAACTATGCTGAATATGCAGTTTTGCAGCGCCACCATTGTCGCATCTGGTCGTTCATTTAACACACACCCCCTCCCTGCAGTCTCATCTAAAAAAACACCCCCCACCCATGACATAATGGACAATATTGTCTATCTTGGCATTCATAAAAATATTCTTTCACCACTCAAAAATCGTATTCCATCATAGCAACAATATAAACCCGACAACCACGCCTCTATGCAAATATAATGGGTTAGACTGCACAAAATTACTTGTGTTACACCAAAGTGAAATATCCCTTTAATGCAAATGTATTTTTTTATTTTTTTATTTATGTTTGATGACACAAATTTGGAAGGATGGTGTGTGAGAAAATGCAAGTCTGAAGGGCCTCAAGGTTTGGCACAAACTGTGAGATTTTTTGCTTTTTAAAAACTTTTTAAAAGTCCTGGAGAGGGCAGGCCTTCATTTTATCACTGAGACACAGGAACATCGACACGACTGCCGTGATCATCGCTAGGAGGAGGATTCACCGGAGTTGGCGATTACAAATTCAAATGGAGGGAGTATTTACTATTCAGCAATACTTCTTAGACCTGTCAGGAACAAACGAAACAAACAAAAAAAAAAAAAAAAAAAAAAAAACATCAAAAGGTTTGAAATCCCCAACTGCACAGCACTATAAGCCCTGGATTAGATCAAAGTTGACCGGCAGCTTCAGAAACCGGCCTTACACTTACACTGGCAGCTTCAGAAACCGGCCTTACACTTCCTTGCTTCTGCTTCGAGAAACAATCACCTCATAACTAATCTCCTTGCCCTTTTCATGATTGAAGACACGGTTTTTAATGTAGGTGCACAAACTCTGCCCCTCCCTTGTCTTATGTCTCACTTGATGAATCTGTGAGAACCTGATAGGATTTTGTTTGCCTTTGTTGTGTTTTGTTCTTGCGCAAAATGATTGATCTGGTCAGAAATACCAAACTTGCCTGTATGCATATTATTTTACTTACAGTATGGGCAATTGAGACAGTTTATGAACTATATATGTAATGAACTATATTCAGTCAAATATTCAAGCATATCATAACTGCTTTGTGTGTACATGGTATGTACATAAGCTACATAAATAGCAGTTACATGTCATTAACATGGTACTAATAATATACATGGTGAAAAATTGGCTATAACATTCTGCCTCGCATTTTCAAGAGTCTGTATCCTGCTGAATGTCTCTGTCATAATATGCTGTCACTTGCATTTTTTGCTGGCCAGATATTTGGTTATCTTGGGACTGGAATAACTGAAGTTTGGGGAAGCTCTTTTCCGGGTGACATGTAAATGAATCTTGATTTGAGTGGGCCACAGTTTGAGTTCATAAGTGTAATATTTCCTGTGGTTTTACTACAGTTAAATCTGAAATGAATCCAGGGGAGTGTGGGAGCAAGTTAATCAGGCATGCAGGCTGGGTTTTACATTTTACTGTTTATTGGTTGCAGTTAGTAAAAAAAAAAATATAAATAAATAAAAAAAAACATTTATATTGCTGAACCTCCTGAAACTGCATTTTAACAAGAGCCTGGGAGCAATCCACTGATGAGTGTTCTGACACCCAGTCTAATTAAAAAGTGTGGACTTCTCGCAGGGAAGGTGCACAATAAAATTGGACTCGTATGCAACTCTGTTAGAGTTGAATTAACACTGGATATTCTACCGTGTGCGGGTCGGCTTTTGTTAGGAAGCTGTGCTGCGTCCTGTATTTTCTTTGACTGTAATAATTGTGGAATGTATTGAAGTGAGCAGGCAGTGATGCTGGTTCAGAACTCTGAACAGGACTCAGAACTGTCACACAGACACTTTACACTGTGAAGTCTCTTTGTGACAGTTCTCAGTCAAAAGCGCTACACAAATAAAATTGAATTGAATTGAATATGAAAGTCAGAGAGCCACATACTGACCTCTAAACGTAGCCACGAGGATCCAGAGAGCAACACTTTGCAATACAGTAAAAAAAAATCTGAAAAAAGAGAAAACATTATTGCATTGATCCAGAGAGAGTCACACAGCTTTCATTTTTTCTGTGGCTGAATACACAAGCAAGAAACGAAGACTAAGTACCTCGCTCAAGGGTACAAAACCAGTACGTGCCCTAAGTGGGAATGGAACGCACAACCTCTGGGTGACGTGCCCCGTTCCCCAACGATTATGCGGCACTGCCCACCAGTACAGTAATCCACCTGTAGTAGAGGTGAACGAGATGTTTGGTCTTCTGAGATATGCAGCTGACCTGAAGGGAAACACATCACTTGTGCATTCGGGCTGTTGGATGTAATTAGATTTAGGCCCGCGAGGTCCTTCTGCGTTGCTATGGCGGCAGTCTCAGCGTGAAACGAGCTGCATTCCTGTGCATGTATGGAGTGCACGTCGGCATGGCGACCGCGCCTCCGCGGCCTCTCCGCGCGCAAGCCGCGAGCGCAAACGGAAGGCGACCTGGGTGAGGAACGCGTAGCGGCTCCCGGACGGCTGACTCTTCTGGCCGTTTCTGTTCGTTTGGGAGCGTGATCACTTAGTCGGGCGCGCGGGCTGGCGGTTAACGGCGCATTTGGGATTCCGGTCACGGCCGAGCAGAAGGTTCCCGGTGGGGCCCGGGCGCGTGGCGGATCCATTATTCATGGCTCAACCTGTGCTTGTAGGGTACACTGACACCTGATCTGCCAAAATCAAACGCGCCTTGCGCGCCCTGCTGTCTGCCTGGGCCCCCGGGAGCAGCGGGGCCCGCTGTTCCAGGAGGGTCTGGCCCTCAACCACCCCCCCCCCCCCCCAACCGCCCCCCCCAACCGCCCCACCCCCAGCTCCTTCAGAAATTCTTTTTTCATCGCTTATTTATTTATTTATTTATTTTTTTTCCGTTTTTAATTGATTCCTTCAAGTCTGGTAATTGCTGTAGTGGCACTGTGTTTTCCCTTGCAAATTTGCATGAGACAACTTAAGGCATCTGGCAAGAGTGAAAACGGGAGAGAAAAACAAGTGAGGGTGGACCTTTTAGTTCTGTGATTTGATAAAATAAAATAAAATACCTCAGCGCGAGTACCTGAACAGCACTCAGTGTATTATGATGTGCAAAACATCATTTGCATACGAGGCATCTGAGGTCACTTTATGTAAAAGTGAAATTTGAGCGTTTGTTGTAAATATTTGAGTCATCACACGATAATGCATCTGTAGGTTCAGTGAACTGATGTCAAATTTAATTCTCGGGGAATTGCTCAATTGGGTGATTTGGAGAAACGCTTTCATGTCGACTGCCTTCTCAAGTTTTATGCCACTGCTCAAATTGTATTTGGAATTGATTTAAAGTTCAAAGTAATTTTTTTTATGGCTTTGTAGTGTTTCCTGCAGGAAAGGCATAAATACTTGCCTGCAGGAAATACTTGTTTTTATTTAAAAAATCTAAAGTGTTGAAGGACCTTCTCAGTTTGACATGGAATCTGATGGGTTTGCAGTTATTTTGTAATGCGCAGTTAAGTGTGTGTGTTTTATTCATTTAAGGTGCAAAAGAAAATGTACGGCATGTAAGAGAATGTGTTGTTTGTGAACAAAGCATTTGTCATTTCTAATGAGAGAGGTTTGCATCTCAGCCAATGAGCTGTGGGACATAAGCACTGTCACTCCCTATAAGGGTATTTACACCGTGACAGAAGACCAGTGCATTGAAACTTACTGCAGGGCAAACTTGTGTTGTCACTCAGTAATCTACCTGCCGGCCCACTGCAATTGCAATCATGTTTTACTTTATTTTGTCGTGTTTGCTGTGTGGTGAGCTCCTACGTTGTCTTAGCTCAGTGGAAAGAAGCCGCAGTTCCTAACAAACCTACCGCAGCGCTTGAAATATCCGCAGAGATCAACTTGAGACTGATGACAGCAGTTAGCGGTTCCTTTGCCGGCTGAGCCGCTTGGGAGTCTATGGCTGTAATAACTTTCCTGTTGTTATGAAGTTGCAACGTCGTGGTCGCTTCTGTCATTTTGATTAGAAAATATATTGGAGCCTTGAAGTCACGCCATTCCATTGTGCTCCAGCGACACCTATAAAAGTGCAGCACTGGCTCCCCTAAAACTTGTTGTATTGCTGCCGAGGGTCTGCCAATCTGTTTTACATTCCGGGTGAGTATTAAAAGTCTCTTTCACTGGGGCTATTTCCAGGTGCATTTGAATTGTTTTTGATTTCACAACTGGCTTTCACCTTCGTTTAATTGAAGTCGCATCGTTATTCCTTTCTTTAAAAATCTCAAACTATTCCCTCCACATTTTACCATGTAATTCTTCAGTTTGTCCTTTTTTTTTTGTTCAAATTTTTTTTTTTTAAGGAGAAATAATCATTCCGTAATTCTTTCCATTTGAGTTGTCCACATTTTTCAATTCTTCGGTGTGCTGTTCCGCAGATGAAAAATGTTCAGTTAATTGCGATTTCTTTTTTTAACAATTCACCTGGCCTTTCTTCAAGGGCCCTTTTGTCATCGTGGCCTGTGTGCCTGACTTATTTGTGGCTCTATTTCGCAGAGGGTCTATTCTCTAACGCCCCTTTGTTTTTTGTGCGAAGGCTGCTTTTCGTGACTTTCATTGTGCCCCAAACACAATGCGCTTTCATCTCCAGTTCATCAAGCAGGGAGTACTGATTCGAACCTGTTCCTTGCTTAATCTTTTCCTCTAGTGTATGGAAATGATTTAGTTGTATTTATCGTAGTTGCACCAGTTGGTTCGGCTGATGAAGCCTCGTTTCCCTGTGGCTAGTCCCGGTGCTCAGCTTGTGCCTCAGTCGAGCTCTTTCGGTGCTGGGTCTCGAGGCTCGTGGGTAATCTCACCGTGATGGACAGCTCTTCCCTCAGCCTTCCACAGCACTCCAACGCCCACACGACATGAGTACCCCAACCACATACAAAATCTCTCTCTCTCCGTCTCTCTGTCTTGCTCTCTCTCTCTCCCTCTCTCTTTCTCTGTCTTGCTCTCTCTCTCTCCAACGTACACACACACACACACACACACACACGCACACAAAACAATCACACAAACGCAGCCAATACACTGACAAATGCACCAAACACACAAACACGCATGCATGCATACACACACACACAGGCACACGCATGCATGCATACACATGCACACGCACACACACACACACACACACGCACACACACACACGCTCTCGCTTGTTAAACCCACATCCCCGTTAAGCGCATCTTGTGTTTGTCTGTCCCGTGGGTGCACAGCAGTTGGCCCGCTAGTTCGCGGCGGCTTCACATCTTTGCATTCGCCATTAAATATGCCCTGTAAAGGAAGAGCCGTATTTCCTTCATCTCAGAGTGATCCATAAATCACCACTATGAATTGCCACTCGAGCCCCAGTCCATTTGGTGTGACTACTGCCTTTAACAGTGTAGTTATGCGCATCATTAAACATGCTCAATTTACATGTTTTTTTATTCAAGAAAGGAAGTACTGCATAAAGACATTGAACTATCGACTGCATTAAAAATAAGTTTCATACAAACAGGAATAATATAGCCGTGCAAACACTCCAGCAACTTTCTAATCAGTACTATATAATATATGTATAGTATATATACATAAATGTATGAATTATATTTGCATGTTTTTAAAGCTTGCTCCCAGTAAACATTTTGGATACATTGCGCCTGGAACTTTCATTTGTGGATGTGAACTGAACACATGAAAGTTTTTTTTTTTTTTGCTGTTTTTACATTTTTTTTTTTAATAGCTTGCGCTCTTATCTTGCTGGAAAATGATGATAATAAATACACTCTGATGAACTGTGAACTCAAACAAAGACACACAAAATGTCCCTCTGCATAGCAATCCCTCTCAGCAGTCATTTCACCACAATGGACAAAGGCCTGGTTTTGGTTGATGTCTTTTTCTTCACAAATATGACCAAAATGAACTGAATTCATGGCTAAATTTAAAGAAAAAAAATTGATTGAATCCAGGCCAGTCAATAGTGTTTACTTCAACAGAAAATAATCCTAAATTACTCAGAGAAATATCAATGGGAGAAGAGGCAAAACTTGCCATTTCAAATTTGCCAGACAGCTTTTCATCCACCAAATTTCAAGAGACCCCACTGTGGTCCAGTGCTCAACCACAGCTGCTAACAGAACACTGGAATTCACAGGAATCCAGGAATCTAACAAGGGTGTGGATTTGTGAGAAGCTTGTGCACAGTGCAATTGTAAGAAATAAATAAAAGTACAATTTATTGCCACTTTGAATCTGAAACGGCACTGGCAGCCCGTGTGTTTTGCATTGGCCATTTCTGAGTGTGTACACAGAGAAATTAAACCACTCAAAAGGAAGCACTACATGCCTACCTGAGCTGGGGGAAAAAAACGAAGGGGAGAACCTTTGCACTTGTATGTGTTGCCAGAAACAGAGGTACTTCCTGTGATTTTTTTGTGAATGGGAATGTGGAAATATGCATTGCAGCGGTCTTCTGTGGGTAAACCACCTTAAGAGAGTCTCTGCACCTTATGGAGGAAAAGAGGCATGACAGGCAAAGAATTCAAAAAGACAGTTTTCGATAATTGTTGAACCTCCTCAGATTCAGGATGGGATTCAGATTCAGAAGCCCCCATACTTTTTGCCACAGGGAAGTAGGTCGAATAAAACCCTTGTCTTAGCAGTGTTACTGGTCCCTTCCCTATAAGAGCTGAGGCCGCCACTGAAAGGGACTAATTTGCGCCTTGTTGTTCAGAACGGTAGGGACAACACCCCAAAAACGGTGGCTTGGCTTTGAACTGGAGCCCGTACCCTAAACTCCAGGTTGCTGAGCACCCGAGGACACCGGGTACGCTGGTGCCAATGGAAAAAGGTGTTGAAGTGTGAAGCGTGAACACTTTACCTCAGGAAACATTGCCAGACTGACGCCTGCGAAAACAACATTGAGCAGGCCTGCTCAGTTCCACTGATAGGCTATGAACAGAGGCTCACTGTGCCCCAGACAGCGCTGGGCCCGATAAGATCATATTATGGGCCCCCCAGCTACTCCTCATCGAAGGCCATACCTTGGGCACAGTCTTCACCTTGGGCAGTCTTCACCCGTCTCACTGGCTGGCTTGCCCATCTTCGCCCAGCTTTTGGTCTTTGCCCCTGTTCATTGTCTTCGCAAAAAGAATCTCCAAGGAAATATACCTTTTTAAAGACTGGTTATTGAGGAACTTTATTTAAATGACTCATTACGCGACTTGGGATATGCACATTCAGATATTTTAAGGTGCATTTTTAGGTGCAGTGTTTTTTCTGTTAACGCTGATGGGATGAGGTGTTTATGAACATTGTGGGCTCGCGGTTTTAATGTCCTGACCCCTTCGCCGGTGGAGCCCCAGCGGGCCTCTGTTCTCTGCGGCTTCACGCCTTTCAAATCGCCTCCGAACTGCGGGATAATTGTTTCAATCGATGCCGTAAATTGCCTTAATCGCTGGAGCCGCCATGCTTAATTTGTTTTTTGTAGACTCCATCACAGACGGAGCTGTGTGGCTCTCTCGCGCATCCACCTGTCTGTGCTTTCTGTCGGAGAGAGAGAGGGCAGGGGGAGAGAGAGAGGTGGAAACAGAGAGAGAGAGAGAGAGGTGGAAACAGAGATGCACTTCCTCCTTACTTGCACAAAATATTTACAAATTGGAAACTGTTTCCACAAATTGTCCCTAAATATAAATAATTTCATTTCGCTATCAAGTGAAAAATGTGCAATTCTTTTAGAAGAAGGATCATCCGCCCCAATTGCTGCACTGTTCATTGCAGCCTGTCATAACCTGAGGGACAGCGAGTGACCACCCACCCCATATAAACACGCACATATGAATCTCATATTTCCTTTTTCTGCATTGCTTTAGAAATGGTGGATATCTCCTGTTATGCTAATAAAACCCGTTGGGATCATGTTAGTGAGTGTGTGAGTGAGTGTGTGGGTGAGTGTGAGTGAGTGAATGACTGAGTGTGTGTGTGTGTGTGTGTGAGTGGGCGATGGAGCGTGTGAGTGAGTGAGTGGGTGTGTGTATGTATGTGAGTGAGTGAGTGACTGGGTGAGTGAGTGTATGTGGGTGAATGTTGTGAGTGAGTGTGTGTGTGTGTGAGTGGGTGATGGAGCGTGTGAGTGAGTGAGTGGGTGTGTGTATGTATGTGAGTGAGTGAGTGACTGTGTGTGTGTGTGGGTGAGTGAGTGAATGTATGTGGGTGAGTGTTGTGTGTGTGTGTGTGTGTGTGTGTGAGTGTGTGTGTGAATGTGTGTGTGATCACTGTAGTTCTACAGTTTCTGTACCCCTCCTTGTTGCCGAGACTTTCACATTTACTGTAGCAGCTCAAATTCCTCGCTGAGTTCCGCGATCAAACATTAAGAAAGAGAGACTGTCCCGGGAGACTGATCTTCAACTACCTTTCCCCGGCAATCAGCGTACAAAGAGGCTGCAACCAGAGGCAAGCGCATCACAAGTGGGTTATAAAGGGTGGTTTTAAACAGCTATGAATTGCCTGTCGTTTGGAGAGCGGCAGATTGACTCTGACAGCAATACTGAAATGTTTTGTCACTTTTTTTTTTTATTTTTTTTTTTAGAGTGTGCGCTCAGTATGAAAACTGTTGAAATCACCTGCATGCTATGCCTCCTATGGCATCATTTTGACTGTGTGAAACACCCCCCCCCCGCCCCATTAAATCTGGCTTTGGGGAGAACTGATATCTGGAATTATCAGAAATAATGGGTTTAGGCAGCTTGGAGGTTTTAAACAGGTTCCGTAGGGGTAATAAAATTAAATATAGTTTAATGCTGCAGTACAATAATTTTCACAGAATATATATATATATATTTTTTTTAAACAGGTTCCGTAGGGGTAATAAAATTAAATATAGTTTAATGCTGCAGTACAATAATTTTCACAGAATATATATATATATATATATTTTTTTTTAAACCGGTTCAGTAGGGATAATAAAATTAAATATAGTTTAATGCTGTAGTACAATAGTTTTCACAGAATATATATATTTTTTTACAATATCCTCGTATTACCTCCAGTGCCAAACATTGTCATTTTCTGTCAGTGTTTCTGTACACACACACACACACACGCACGCACCCGCACATGTACACGCACACAGGCATACGCACTCACCAGCACACACACACACTACAGATGCGGCATCGTTGGCTATAATATTGACAGATTACGAGTTCTTTCGCTGGTTATTCACCGATAAATGAAATCGTTCATCTAACAAAGAGTGGCCAGATGCGCACGGCCCTGACGTTTAGTGTTATGCTCAGTCCTCCAGCCTGTGTTCAAGCGTCTGTCCAGGTGTGCCGTGTTGCCCAGCGCAGATTCTCCCCCGCCGCGTCACCGTGAACAGTCTGCTCAGTAGAAGGCATATGGAGAAGCTTCTGTCCACTCTTTTCACTCTTTTTCTGACCATGCTTGATGGTAAATGGGTAATGAACTGCATTTATATAGCGCTTTTATCCAAAGCGCTTTACAATTGATGCCTCTCATTCGCCAGAGCAGTTAGGGGTTAGGGGTTAGGTGTCTTGCTCAAGGACACTTCGACATGCCCAGGGCGGGGTTTGAACCGGCAACCCTCTGACTGCCAGACAATCGGTCTTACCTCCTGAGCTATGTCGCCCCTCGATAACCATGGTACAGCTCTTAAAGCTGGAACCTGTGGACACAATACTAAATGATCTTGGATTCCTGCATCATTTATTTGTGCTAACAGAGTTCAGATACATAGGTAACTGCCAAAAGAAGGTAACCCATAACACCAGCCATAGTATATCTCTCTGTAAAGTTATTGGCAAACTGTTCTCTGTGAAACTGCCAGCTCACAACTCAGTTGGTATTCGTAATCAGCGGATTCAGTTGCTCATCTGTTTTGGTTTGACAGACGTCATGGTTGATGTGTATCTGCTGTCTAACCGCCCTAGATGATGATGTAGTTCCCTCAGACTTCCATACCTGACTTCTCCTCACCCACTGTTCCTCGTGAAAATCAGCCGGTTCAGCAGTCTTTCTGACAGAGGATTCTGCCTGACATACCCCAACTAACTTTTTTTGAAGTGTGATTATTTCTTGTAGCCATGGTAGCCAAAACAACGAGCAACTGGGACAGCCCAGCATTTATATACGCTCCCATTCTTTTGCCCTATTTCCCATTCTAATGTTTGGTCAAACAAGGACAAGCCCTCTGCATGCTTTATGTATTGAGTTTCTGCCACGCGATTCGCTGTTTCCAAGAGCAGGCCATTCGCGTTAACAAGCAGATGTACCTAATACAGTGGCCACTGAGTGTATAATTTAAAACAAAAGTGTGCATTTCAAAATAGGAATGGATTTTAGAGGTGGCAGAAACACAATTAGCATTCGTAATGCTATTCTCCTCTCGCTTTCAGTATGAAAAACAATTTTTATGAAAAAGAACAGTTCCACCATTAAACATAGATGAAGTAATCACCGAGGCATATTACCATACAGTGATTTATGCTCACATTCCAATTTAGGGGTGATTAATGGTATATCAAACAAGCGGCTTATTACTTGTATAAAATGAAGCTTTTTAAATGCTCTGATTCATAACTGCACATTCCAAATATAGATTTTTAAAAAAGTTTTTTCTTTCTTTATTTAAATCGACATTACATGTGCAGGGGAACCAAGCCATTTAGGGTGCTCTGTTTTGCCACAGAGAACAGTTACAGGGTCCTTGCAAAACATACATACATTGTTATTCTGTGGATAGGTCCATTTAATTGGATACTAAACATATAGTATTGTTATTAGTATTATTATACATACATGCACAAGTATACAAAGTGTATTTGCACTGTAAAATATAGTCATTATGCCAATGATAGCATAACTGGTATTACCATGTGCTGTCCTGATGCATTATCAACTTCCTAAGCCTGTGTATCAGAATAATGATTCATATTATTTAAGATTAATTGAAGTGTATGAGTGCACACAGCTGTTGGTCAGACACAATTTTATGTGGATTTTCGGAGTCAGTGCAATCACAGAATATCCTGGTATAACAGACAAAGACAGCACTGAGAGACACAGTTTGGCCTGTAGGAATGGCACTTCTTCAGTCGGTCCCAGAGCTGACAGTCTGAGGTCCCCCACACGTCCCTGATGCTTACCCTACACCTCGCCCCTAGCCCTCTCTCTTCGCCCTTTCCGCCCCACATCCCCCTTCCCATTAATGTCCCCCTGGTCCCTGGTGTCCCCCTGACACCCCCCCTCTCCCCCACTCCCCGTCCGCACCTTCGCCGCCCCTAACCTCTCCTAGATTAATGCGTTTGCTGAGCCACTGAACAGGAGAGGAATTAATTGCGGCTGAAAGCAGAACTGCATCGTGGGAGTCCTAGCGCAGATGCGGCGCGCTCGGTTAGCCCCCGCCGGGCGGCGGCGAAGCGACGCCGCGTTAGCGCAGGAGCGGGAGAGGAGACGGGCGCCCGCGTAAATTAGCGTGTCCCCGAGCTCTCGCCGCGATGACACCGCGAAGGACCGATCGCGGGTGTCACCTCGCATGACAGCAGGCCGACACGGGCACTGTTAAATCAGCCGCCGTATGCCGTGTGGATGTTTGTCATGTGCACTATATGACCACAGGTATCTGGACACGCCTTGGACTGGGGCTGTTTTCCATGGTTTGCGCTAGGACTCTTAGTCCCGGTGAAGGCAAATCTTGATGCTACAGTGTGCAATCACGTTCTAGATGATTCTGTCCTTCTGTGCTTCCCCAACCGTTGGGGAAGGCCCTTTTCTTGTTTCAGCATGGCAATATCCCCTAGACACACAGCGAGGTCCAAATGGAAATGTTTTTGTCGAGGCTGCGCACCAGGTCTAATTGCCCAAAAAACTTTCTATCCAGAATGTGAACTGTCCCTTGGAAATTAGCACCCATGGATATGAGGGCCATTTGGGCCAATTTTGGTCTGCAATACTCATTGCCGTAACTGACCCTTAAGTGCCTAAACTCAGCCATATTTAGCCCCGAATTATCTGCTATCTGGGTCATCCCCAGCAGAGGAGCAGTAACAGACATGCAGACCACATTCACCACAGACTCTGCGGATTTGGGCTGCCTCCATTCAGCGTTAGCTGAGCGATGATTCTGCGGACGATTCCGGTCCAAATGCGGTTGAGTTCAGGCACTTACGGGTCACTTACGGCAATGACGAGTGTATCGTGGACCAAAATTGGCCCGGATGAAGTCGACCACATGTGAAGGTTTTGAGTGGCATTTCAGTTCTGGGCTAAAAGTGGCCCGACAGCAATCCCGCCGCATTTACGGTTCATCACGGCATTTGGATTCTGGGCCAAGCGTGGCCCTAACGCAGAGCACACCCCGAAACACGGTCTCATCGCGGCTGAGTTGCGGCTGTGTTCTGGTGGCCGGGTTCGGACGGGTTCACCGCCATCGTTCCACGGCGGTGTTTGGGCTGACTGAAGCGGTACGTGTGGACCGGCACCGGTCCACCACTCGGTTGTTGGTGTCTAGGGAAGGTTTCTTTCGTACACGCCTGGGCCCTCTGCGATCATACATGCAATATCAAGAGCATAGCCCACAACGAAATGAGCGTGATTCTATTCCCATGTTCCTCATTTACATTCCTTCTTGAATTTCTGAGGCTGGGATTCTGTTTAATTTAATTACCCCCTCCTGTGATCTCCATGTTTGGCCACGTTCTCCGGGAGCCTGAAGGAAGCTGATGGCCACTTCGGCTTGAAACGGGTGATTTAAATTATTTTCACTGTACTCACATCAAACCCCGTTACGGTATGCAGATATGGAATATATTTAAACCTTTGTCAGATCCTGTAATTTCAATGCAAAAGTAAAGCAACAGTAACAACACCCTCCTCCCCTAAGAAAGATGATTCAACGTGTCTTTTTTCCTAAATTGGGTACTCATAGATTGTTTGGACAGGCGCGTGCCCACACTCTTTAAATATAACCCCTCGTGCCTTTACCAGAACAGCACAAGTTTCTGACCAAAAATTTTGAACATGATTGACACCTGAAGTCGGCTAAATGCTGTTTCAGCTTCGCCGGTTTAATTGTTTTTGTGGGGCATATTTGTCCTGTGTATTCTAATGAAACTTAATGTCTGCCATTAACTATTCTAATCATCCGGAATCACACCCCTGTCTACATTAAACCACTCCTAAGATAATTTGAACAGATGAGCCAGGATGCTACGCGTACAGCGTCGACACAACGGTGTGCCGGGAGAGCAGTTTTAAAATGCACTGTTTTGATTGCGAGATTGGAGCCATTACAGAGGTCAGCGTACACGGGAAGTAAATGGGAAGGAGCCCCTTTAATTAGTTTTTTTTTTTTTTTTGTGTAAGTTTATTTTGCATATGGCGCTCATTAGCGAGACATAAAATAACGCATACTTTTATTTGGGTAATTAACGGGCGATTTCGGCGACGGTGGTGTCCTGCCTGTTTTAGTGGCGATTAAATGATTAACCCGCGGAGCACGTCACAGTGTATATATCTTTCCACTAATATAACTGTGCAAGGGCAGCCAGCCTGACCACGCTGTGATTTTGGCGTTCACTAGTAGCCTATTTGCGTCAAAGCCGGAAGTCTTGAACACGCTCGAGTCTGTAATCAGGCTGATATTACGATACAAGGCATCTTTAAGGTGCAGTTGATGAACAGAATCCATTTCGTTTCTGCCAAATGAACCAAGAATCTTTGTTCTGTGCAGGGATACACATATGAGGAGGGATTGATTCAGGTGCCGCAGTTTTAAGGATGGCGGTCACCGGTGGAATTCTCGAGGGGCCCTGCTCATTTTTCGTTCCCATTTGCGTGCCGCGATCTGCTCTCTCTGCAGTCTTGTTTATTTAGTGAGAATGGTGTCGCAAAATGGCAAATATCAATCTGCAAGCAGCAATTACGGGTTGCATCGCAAATGGCTCAAACAGATGAGCTGAGAACGTGGAGCACGGAATAGGTCTCTGATATGAACTCTAACTTAAATAGCGACCAGTGCGGAGGTCTGATTGATAAAGAACATGCAATTTTCCATCTGTGATTAAATGTTTGAGTGCTGGACCCAGTGTAAATAATGCTCTGATGAACAAGACAGCGCCACTTGGGAAATTCACACTCATATTCCATATTCTGATAAGTATGCTGCCATGCTTTATTTAATTATTGAGGAGGGGCTGGTCGCGGGTACACTCGTAAAACTGCGGGAAAGGGTGGTGTTTTGACTGAACACAGGGCAACAGTTTTTTTTTATTTCTTTCTTTCCCTTTCCAGTGCAGTCTGTGTCACTGACTTCTTGTGTGTGTGCTCGTGTGTGTGTCTGTGTGTGCGTGTGCTTGTTTTTGTCTGTGAATCTGTGTGTGTGCATACATCTGTGTATGTGCTTGCACGCATGCGTGTATATGTGCGTGTGTGTCTATGAATGTGTGTGTGTGTGTGTGTGTGCACTTGTGTGAGTCATGCGTGTGCATGCATGTGTGTGTGTTTGTGTGTTTGTGTGTGTGTGTTTGTGCGTGTGTGAGAGAGAGAGTGTGAATGTGTTTGCTAGCATCTGTGAGAGTGTGTGTGTGTGTGTGTGTGTGAGTGTATGCGCGTGCACATTCGTGTGTGTTTTGAGGTGTTGATATTTTATTTCCCGATTCCTCAGTAGAAATGACTTTGCGGTGCAGACAGCCGTTGAAAGGGATGTGGGTCTGGCAGCAGTCACAGCTGACAGGTGAGGTCGGGGGGGGGGAGGCACGCCGGTTGAAGAAGGTGCTGAGAAACCAAAGGGGGCCACGTCTCCGGGGAAATCAACATTCTTCTGAGAGGTTTAGCCCCGCGGCTAAAGCAGTGCGTTTTTAATGAAATGAGCTGAAGTATTTCATCTGTTTTGTGTTTCCGTGTGTGGGTGATGTTTTTAGCAACAGGCCCTCCCAGATCTTAAACTGTCAGCTCTGCACTGTCAGACTCTCTGCACTCAATATTTTATCACATAATTTCCTCCTTCGGAAGTGGTTAGACATACGCTCAGTGGCCACTTTATTTGGTGAACCTGCTTGTTATCGTAAATAGCCTGCACCTCAAAACAGGGTGTAGTGTGGCTGCAACTCAGTAAATAAAGCTTTCGGACGTGGTGAAGAGGTCTAGTTGTTTTTCTACCAAACATTACAATGGGCGATCTCAGCAACTTTGACCTTGGTATATATGATGGTTCCAGCATCTCAAAAACAGCTGCCCTCCTGGGATTTTTAAGCGTTACGGTGTCTAGAGTTCACAGAGAAAGATGTGACGAACGAAAAACATCCAGTGAGCAGCAATTCTGTGTGCAGAAACTCCTTGTTAATGAGAGAGGTCAGAGAAGAATGGGCAGGCTCGTTAAAACTAACAAAAAGACCACACATGCCCAAATAACAGCTGTTCAGACCACAACAGGTGCTCCGAAAGCAATCTGAACTAACAAAATGCCGAAACGCATGGGTTACTTTATATATACATACATATATATATATATATATATATATATATATACACACACCGATCAGCCACAACATTAAAACCACCTGCATTTTTCTGCTTTTTTTTTATTTAATATTTTTTTTCTCTGTTTGTAATCAAACAATTCACACGTGGTCAAAGTGCAGACTCCGAGCTCTTATTAAAGGGTATTCTTATACATTTTGGTTTCACCATGTAGTAATTACAGCACTTTTTATACCTCGTCCCCCATTTCAGTGTTTTAGACAAATTAACATAATGTCAAATAAAAGGGTCATGTTTTGTATTTGGTTGCATATCCTTCGCATGCCATGACTTCCTGATGTCTGTGACCTATCAACATCATCAGAGTCTGGATATCTTATTGTCAGGTTGTCCTACAAGCGATACAAAAACTATTTGCATTTGAATGGATCTCTATGGGAATCGGGGGGTGGGACTAGATTCAGCTGTAAATTATGCTGATACAGTATGAAACACATTTGTTGGCTAAATGGCTTTAAGTCATCAAGGGTCCAAGGTATCAAAAACAATGATTGATATATATATATATATATATATATATATATATATATATATATATATATATATATATATTCTTACAAAAATAGCTGAGTGAATTTAAATATGAATTTGAAATGCTAATAAAGCTCACACCAGATCAAAAGAATACGTGTACCATATTTGCCCTATGTGACTAAAACCAGCAGTCATCATCCATAAGGTTTAGTGCTTTCAGTTCAGACATTTGTCTTTTTAAAAAATTAATGTAGAGATATGATTGGACTTGTCATTTTTTTTTTATATTTTCAATTATTTAAGATGGGTGTGTTTATATCAAAGTGACTATGCGTATGATGAGCACAGATGAGCACAGCTATTACACCCCCCCCCCCACCCCCAATGCCCGTATTTGATAGATGGACCTTTTAGAAGTAGGTAAATGTGCTAATTGCTATGGATAAGTGTCTCCCTTTGTCTGAACCTTTTCACGCCATAAAGGGAAAATTTTCATCTATTATACGGAAATTTACAAAAACTGGTTGAAGATCGTTGATGGACAACAAGTATTCAGGATGAAGGCAAGTCAGGACCGGGATGCTCAGGGATGTTCACGTTCTTCTTGTTAAGCCACTTCAGCCTCGTCATTTTGGCATTGTGTTTGGGTACACCATGGGTACTTCAGCAGCTCAGCAACAACAGGACCATGAACTGACAGCACTGAACGGGCTCATATCCAAACTGCGGGACCATAGACAGAGAGCGCTGAACAGGCTCATATCCAAACTGCGGGACCATGGACAGAGAACACTGAACAGGCTCATATCCAAACTGCAGGACCATGGACAGAGAGCACTGAACAGGCTCATATCCAAACTGCAGGACCATGGACAGAGAGCGCTGAACAGGCTCATATCCAAACTGCGGGACCATGGACAGAGAGCGCTGAACAGGCTCATATCCAAACTGCGGGACCATGGACAGAGAGCGCTGAACAGGCTCATATCCAAACTGCGGGACCATGGACAGAGAGCACTGAACAGGCTCATATCCAAACAACAGGACCATGAACTGACAGCACTGAACAGACTCATATGAAAACTGCAGGACCATAGCAGGCATCAGCCAAACTCACATGCAGCTTCAGGACCATGGACAACACTGAACATGCTCATATGAAAACTGCAGGACCATGGACAGCATCAGCAAAGCATTACAGTTGCAGGACCTTGGACAGCACTAAACCCGTTCATTTCAAAACTGCAGGAGCATGGACACCAAGACACACGCACATTACAGCACCAGCACCATGGACAGCACCAGCTGCGATCACAAGCATAGCCACATCTGCAGTTTGTCCGTAAACATGGCAGCTGTTGCCTGTTGCCTCAGTATTGAGGCCTAGCTTCCAAGCCTTTTAAGAAGAGGGCTGCATGTGGGTTTGCTTTTGGACTGGTTGCCACTTTCTGAGCCTGATGTGGGAAGCAAGTCCTTATGTTCCGAGACTCAGTGTTCTCTTGTTCTGATTGGCTGTGCTGTTTGAGAGCATTGCTAACTTTGAGCTCAGTTGTTTTGGTCTGCCTGCCTGCCCGGTTTGGCTGTGAGAATAACCCTGCCGTGCACCGCAGATCCCCTCCATCCAGCCGTGCCCCTCCTCTCACTGGTCCACAGCCAGCAGACCTGTCACCTGCCGTGCTGTGGTCCTACTCTCTGTGTGTTCTGAGAGAAACATCTAGGTGTACCGCATTAACAAATTAACAAATGTGCTGCAGTATTCCACAAGAAAGTTTATTTAAGGTTAACTGAAAAATAGTCTTTTTAGTCTTTTTTTATAGTTTTATCTTTGCTTTTGTGCTTAAAAACTAGTAAGCTGGTCATTCTGGTAGCCTTGTGGCATGAATTCTGAGATTTGGATGAAGCCTGGATAGTGCTGCTTTTGCCCTTGTGCACTCGCATAACCAGCGCTGCAAGATATGGCCATTCTTTTGAGTAATGCAGGATCCAATACCCATATGTCACTGGAGTGCGAGGCACCTGCAATTTTTGTCTGTAGCTGTACCTCTGAGGAGCTTTAGACTAGCCCACTGCTCCACTCCTGACTTTATAGCTGAGAGTCACTTCAGCAACACAGTCAAACCATAAAGCACAGGGCTAAGAGGTGGACTGTGTGCTCCTTAAACAGAACCCCTCTGTCTTCCACTGGATAAAACTTCCTCATGGCATCCGGCAAATGGCTTTGATGTTTCCTGTTGATCCAGGGGCTCTTTCTCTTACTCTCCATCGCTCTCTCTCTTGCTCTCTTGCTTTATCCCTCTCTCTCTAGCTCTTTCACTTTCTCTATCTCCCTCTCTCGCTTTTTCTCTCCCTCTCTCTCACTCGCTATCTTTTTCTCTCACTTTCTCTTGCTTTCTCTTCTCTTTCTCTCTCT
Organism: Anguilla anguilla; assembly: GCF_013347855.1. Taxonomy (NCBI): domain Eukaryota; kingdom Metazoa; phylum Chordata; class Actinopteri; order Anguilliformes; family Anguillidae; genus Anguilla; species Anguilla anguilla. The sequence continues at coordinate 9,371,414 of NC_049213.1, forward strand.
CTGTCTCTCTTTTATGCTTTCTCTCTCTCTCTGTCTCTCTCTTTCTCTCTGTGTGTATGTACTTGTTTTTTTTAAATTGATGTATGCTTTTAAATTGGTACGCTGAATCCTAATAACTGCTGCGCCTTTTGAAACCTTGGTGTGGATTCTGACCGAAAGCAATGCAATATCATAATTGCTGGAAGGGGAAAACAGGGCTTTTAATGAGGGGCAATGATAATGTTAAATGGCCTTAATCATATTTAATATTGTACACAGGTTTGTAACATGGCAGGATAGGACTGTTATTTTTATTATGGGCTATTTGGAGTAGAAGAACAACACACACACACACACAAACTCACACCAGGAAGGCCAGTACCCTGCTGATACTGCTTAACAGCAGATACACAGGTCAAACCTTACCTTACACACTCATCAGCATGAGGGATAATATCCCCTTGTCATCACTTTATGGCTCATTTTTCTTCCTCCCATTGTACCAAATGATCTCCTAAAATTTACCATTTAAATAAATGTATTCCTAAGAAATCATTGTCTGTTATACCAGAAATGTGTGCTTTCATATGTTTACGGCATCCTTAATATGGTTTTCTTTTAAAATTCACTTCAATAATTACTTTTATAATTCATTTTTACAATACAAATTTTAACATTTATTTCCTTTCAAATAAGTCATATTTTATGGTATGATTTGTTTCCCCATGGCTCTTGTTCACTCTTGGCATTACTTTATACTATAATGTGCATTTAAAAGCGTAAAACCCACAAAATGTATTTTTTGAAGCGCATCATATTTTTTAACTGGTTCAAATGGGCTGGAAATTGGTCTTTAAAGAGTTTTAATGGCATAGCAAATGAGTGATCATGCACTGGCCAATCAGAATGCGTAAGAATTGTTATTTTGCCACCCACTCGTACAGCTATCTAATATTATCATACTATGGTATTGCATGACCATCTACATGCAGTGCATGTATTTCCACCTATGTATTCTAATTGCAGTTGATGACTCTTCATTGATATTTTGTTACACATGTACGCTAAATTATGTGATGCTACATACCTTTATGCTGTGCTCTGTATGTTATTATAAATGGCATATTTATTTAGCCTCCATGTAGGAAAATGTTAAATGTCTTGGGCTTGCTATTGAATGCCATGACATCCTTAAAATGTGATTGGTCGTGGCACCGGTACATACAGTTCCTGAAGACTGTATTGTAGTATACTGTCCAACCTGTCCGAACATCTGAGACACACATTGATGATTTCAAACATTCACTCAACATCACAATGCACCACTGACGGCTGACGGCTAAACGTTAGCTGCCTGGGGTTGTATGCATTGTGCCACCCACCTAGGCAGCAATTGTCCTCTAGCAGTCACCTGTTCAGGATTTTTTCCATAAAAGGTTGAAAGTCAGAGTTGGTCGGGATGAGCTACAAGCAGACTCACTGTAACTGGCGAGTGTGTTTTATGCTGTATTTTGAATTGCAAACCACAGCAATATTGATAGAATCACCACCCTAAAGTTTTACATAAACGGTCCTATTTAGCATTGCCGGGAGCACACGAACAGTCCCAGAATCCACTCATTTGCAGAGGTGCATATCGTTTCTGTATTCAGTCTTGGTTATGTTTAACTATGACTGCACACATTGATTTATACATAGCTTTTTAACCCCCGGACGTTGTCTGTGAAGTCAGCTGGTTTCATTAAGGCCAGTGTGAATTCCTTGGAGGCAGTAAATAAGCAAAGGGTTTGTAAAGCTTGATAGAGGTTTGTGCTTTTGTTTCCACTGCATGTGGAAGAGGTCTCGGAGAGTCAGCATCCGGGTGAATGTCTCATTGTGCATGAGGTTCTGACCCTGTCTGTGAAGCTGCGATACTGCACTGCTCCGCATACGTCTGCCTGTTGCCCAAGTACAGTTTCATGGCTGGAGGACTACATTGATTGACTGACTGAAGGATGAGAGTCAGTTTGCTGAAGACCGCAAAAAAATATAATGAATGATGAAATACAATGAATCATATGCAGGTGTTTTCACGTGTTCCATTTGGAACAGTTTTTGTTATTACTATACTGTGTACCCTATACTTTGAGTTGCAATTATGACATCAAGACACAAAGTAGAATATGTTGCGAGTATTTTTTCTGTGATAAATTTATATACTTCACATCTATAATATGTTATCTTTGGTCATAATTCACTCTCCCGGGTGCTGTGTGCTTAAATGTCATGGTGATGGTGCATTATTAGACCATTAAGATATTACTGTGCTGACTGCTTGTGCTGATCCAAGTCACCACATGAATGAGGCAGCTGCACAACCCCCCCCCCCCCCCCCCCCCCACACTCAGCACAGGCTTGTAGACAAACAAGTCCAAAAGCAGTGCGGTATCAGTGTTGTGCCACTGACTGTGTTTCAGTATTGGGGCACTGTTTTTCACCCTAAAAATATAGTGTCTTGACATGACAACAGGAAGGGTGATAGATGTAATTATGAATGTTCTTTTTTGCTTTTGTAACACCTTGTATTATGAATAATGTTAATAGAGGATGTTTGATGTGCATCTCTGGGAAAAAAAAATGTAACAGCAGGGTATATATTCGATCAAAGGGCAGACTAAATGGACCAAACAGACTCAGCATACTTAGTGTACACCTCAGTGTACTATTACCGTCATGTAATAGTGTCTGAGGGGTGTGTGTGTGCGTGTCTGCGTGTGTTTGTGTGTGTGTGTGTGCGCATGCGTGTTTGTGTGTCTATGCATACATATGTAATTTAAGTGATTGCTGAACTTGCCAAGCTGTCCAATCTAAAAAAATAAAATAAAATTACACTTGCTCTTACTTATGAGTTAAAGTTAGAGAGAAATATTGGCTGGGTGAAGGCCTGCACGCAAACTGCAAATGTACACTAGGATTTATCTTATCCTGCTTGCAGGGCAGTGGAAATTAAGCTGAGCTAAGAGTTGACTTCTGCACATTTGTATTCAGCCCTACAAAAGTGGAGGCATAAAATATGAATAAGCATGCCTCTGAAGATATTTCACTCAGAGAAACTTCCATTCCTGTACAGATTTTTTTATTTATTTATTTTTAAATGTTCCTCTGAAAGTTACTGGTTCATCAGAGTTTATGTCCTGTATTTTCTAATTCCTCCCCTGAGCTATGCAAGCTGTCTGGTCCTCTGATGGGGGGCGTTGGAGGGTGTGTGTGTGTTGGGGGGGTTTAGCTTCAGATAGCCGTGGTTTGCAGACCCCCCCCCCCCCCCCCCCCCCCCCCCCCTCGACTGCCGTGTGGTGGCAGAACTTCCATTTTGTTTGTCCTCGTCGGTCTGATGAGAAAGGAGAGACCGGCTGTTTTAGGAGCCAGAGGCAATCACTCCGTACCCGAGCCTGAGAGGGACAGGGAGTGAGGGGCTGGAGGTCGCAGGCTGACTGCTGTGATCTAAAGGACACGTTTGGGGTAAATGAGAAAGCGGAATCGCCCCGGTGAGCGGGCGGGGCGGACCGGGGGGGGTGGGGGGGGTGGGGGGGTTGGGGGGTCACGCTGAGTGAGCGGAGTTAACGCGACAGAGGTCAGAAGCGGTTAGAGGAGGCGGTAAACGGGCCGGGAGCAGGCCGCGCTGTCGGGATAGGAGGAAACGCGAGGGGCGGGCGTGGTTCCACAGCGTGGGAGCATTGGGGGTGGGGGGGTGGGGGGGATGGGGGGGGGCAACTGTGGCCAAACTCACGCGCTGGAAACCCGCTCCTAGGCAAGCGAGAGCACGAACCGCCACGCAAAACGGGCGCAGCATCCCAAATGGGAAATCAATCCCATCAATAAGAGGAGCGTTCAGACTACCGGCGGGATTTTACAACCGCACCCCCCCTTTATTCTTAGTTTCCCATTTCTCTTACAACAGGACAGTAAAAATGCCTTTCTTCCTCTGCAGATAAACAGATGGGTTGTCTCATTGCTGACTCCCAAAGGGCCAGTTTGCTTTCCCTTCCTTTAACCCCCCCCCCCCCCCCCCCCCCCCCCCCCCATATAATATGAATAATATTAGGAAGGATGGGTCAATAAAGGGTTAGTTTTGTGTCGTGAAAGATCTGCTTATCTGATCTACACAAAAAGGTTAACAACCATTTTGAAGGAACTACATTGTCTAAACCTTTCTCTTTTAAACATCAAAGCAGCTAATTGTACTTCTTCTGAAACCTGTAGCATACTTGTGCCTGTATTCAATCGTGTGTTCTTAACGTTGATTTAGATTTAAATTAATTTAAATCTACATTTTTTTATTCTTCTCTGATTACTGTTTTGAAAGTTAATTTTGATCATTTTTAAGCTGGAATAAAAGGCAAACACTTGTAACTATATGGGAATAAATTAGTGCCTGCAGAAATTTTGTATTTCTGCAGGCACTAATTTGTATTGTACTGCTATATTTTAAATTTGTAAAGTTCAAACTGAATTATTGTATTTTTAAAGCTGAATTTGAATTACGTATCTTGAGTTTGTCACGTGATCTACAGCAATGTTGGACAATGTTTTTCATTAGCCAACCAACAAGCTGGAGCAAAATCTAAGTGTCACCCACCCCCGACATTACCATGATCATTTTACATCATACATCAACTTGCCATGCGAAAAATGATAATTTATACAAAACGTCATCCTTTTTTGTCGTTGCACGGAAATGTTTTATCTACTACACACCCAGTGGTGATGAATCAAGTATAATTTAACATAAAGATTCTTACAAACTGTCAGCACTAACATAAATGTGGCCAGCTAACACCAGACCTCTTGATAATGCTGTTATATCAAGTCTGTTGTGGCGTCAGTTAATTAATACCTCATGTTTAAAAGATCTAATATTACGTTCTGTTAACTTTATGCAGTAAACTCTGGTCAATATCCAAGGACGGCGATCTATGTGCAGATCTAAGCGTCGTCAAGTTTAAATTTGACTGACTGGATACGACGAGAAACTCCACCACCGTTAACGAGCGGGTCATGTGACGAGCATCTCAGGTGCTCCTGGCATCAATCGACGGCCTGTTCAGGTGAAACGACAGAATGCCTTACGCGTAGTGAAACAAATATGTGAACATATGTGATAGGGCTTGCACTTGCTCTCTCAGGCTGCATTTATTGTCCATAAAGTAGGACTCTTGGGCCTGGATTGGATGAACATGTGCCTTTTAACTTTGACTTAATACAACTTGACCAAACTAGCATAGGAAAATAAAAAAAACTTGAAATAAGTTTCTTATGCGTGTGTTAACGAGTTAACTTTGATGGACCATTAGAACTGTTTGTGAAGGGGGGGGGGGGGGGGGGGGGGGATGCTTCCATATAATCAGGCATCACTGTTAAGGAGAAGTGATTGGCACTCCCATAGTGGTCGAGAGCTGGAGCGGTTATAACAGGCGGTATTACATCATCGTGTTCCTGACTCAGTCTAGTCCCCAGCGTTACTGGTACTGAGTGGAGTGAACTACTGTGCTAACTGGCAGAGAACAGTGACACTAATTATTTTTTCCCGAGTTTGGGTTCAGTTTGATATACCTTTTGGCTTTCTTATAGATCCGGTCGAGCTCCAGCTGAAACTCTTGTTAAAATTTCGCATTCAGATATTGTGGCGTGCGTCACACGCCAGGCCCATTATCCTCCTAAACGCTGAGGCTCTCCCTCCGTGTCACTCCTCATCACCTGTGTCCGTCTCTGACGTCTCCGGGGTCCTTCCCCAGGCTTCTGGCTGTCTGTTGCGGATGTTCGGAATTCGAGTCACACTTCTCCTGTCCCGTCCAAAAAAATTGAGCTCATTTGCGAGAGTGCTTCTTTCTTTAACGTCCTGTTTCTTTTGATTTCATTTCACGGCTTCAGTCAATTAAGGGGCCTTGTACGCGGCGACAATCGAACGAGGAACAGATGAGCATTAACTGCACCATTATACGCGTGCAGCTGAATACGATAACAATCTTTTCTATGCAAAAAAACAAAAAACAAAAAAAAAAACATACAAATTTCGCTTTAGCGCGAGCTCTCGTACTTTTTTGTTATCGCGTACAACCGAAATGTCTAATTTCCTCGAGCTTCTGCGATCCAGCTGGCAGGTGGTGGAGACGTCTGAACAGGAAGTGCCGTGGTCTCCTGGGGCCTTTATCTCAGCAGAGATCTGCGGGCGGGATGTTTAGCGCTCGGCGCTTCCTCACAAAAGGCCTTTTGAATCTCTCCCCCGTAAGAGGCGCCGCGCTTATCGTGGAGCGCTTTTGTGCTTTTACTCCAATTATCCCTTTGAGATTTAGACACAGTCTGGATATCTTAGCATCCTCCCCTGCACCTAAAACATGGCTGGAAATGTTGATGAGGTGATGGGCTTCACTTTTTTTTTAGTTCCCACTGGTTTAGTAGTTCTTAACTTCAAACCAGGCTACTAGTTGCCTACAGTGAGACGTATGCGTTTCCTCCAGTTAGTGCTAGCGCTCTTTCGTAGCGCTGCAAGGCATTCTGGGTGTATGAGTTCGGTGAATGTGTAAGTGCAGCACTGCGGCTGCATTGCTCCACGTTCTTTAGATATCTGGGCAGCACAGCAGTCTCTCTTCAGACACAATGTGGATTTAATTTCAGGGAAAATAAGGGGAGATGAGGACTACAGTACAGCGACCAAATGTCCAGAATTACAGCTTTTGCAACCCCGCTGATTTCATCTTTCGGTCTGTAACTGAATAAACTCAAAAGCATTACCTCTTTCTAAAGGAATTGTAAGCCACGGAATGCATTACAGAACAGAAAAACGCATCTGAATAATAATTAATAAATCCTGGCATTGAGTGCCTGGCATTCTTTGTGCTATTCATAGCTATTTCTGATGTGAAGCAACTGTAAGAGGGTAAAGCAAAAATGGGAACATATCTTATCCCCATTGAGCTATGTAGCTGATACCAATGAAGAGGGTGTGCAACCGTGTGCCACTTTAAATCTTCATTTATGCACACATACCGTAATACAGAGTGAGAGAGATCAGCTACGTGAACAGCGTGACCTGTGGTTGTGCAGATGATTTTTTTAGAACAAGCTAGCTCTTTATTCGTCAAGACGATATATTGAATAAAGATATTTTGATTGCTGTACCCTATTTACTCACATTGTGTCTCGTTCTTTCTGAACTTAGCCTTTAAGTTCTGTGTGTTTTGTTAATAATTTCCGCTTAATTCATTTTTAACGACGTTTAAACATATGGAACCGAAGGCAGGTGTTCCGAGGCGCGCGGGCCGCGATCTGATTGGGCCATTACGTCGGCAATTACTCAGATGCGATTTCTGGAGGGTTCGTGCGGAGCCTCAGATTTAAACAACATCCAGACTGACACTAATAGCCTGGCGGAGCCGTGCTTCTCCAGAAGGCATCTTCTCGCTCCCTGACAGCGGATGAACAATTCATGGCGAAGCAAAATCAAACTCCTGTTTCCATCCCGCGTTCCGTCCGCAGTTGAAAGCGGCGGAAAGTTTCTCGTTCTCTCGCCGTCTTTCGATCTGAGAGGGAGAGCGTCAAACTCCGTGACCGCAAAACAAACGGTCTCCTTTCAGCTTTGGCATTATAAAAAATGTTTTGGAATCAGACTTTTGATTGTGACTGTTTTTTGATCTGTAAAAAAGTTTGCTGCAACAGATGATTTCTTGAATAACAGATCCAATTACATGTTCATAATGAAACGGTAAAAATAAGAGAGAGAGAGAGAGAGACTTTCCTGAGATGTGGGATCGTACTGAATATCGTGGAACTGCTGTATTGTTGTATGGGCATGCCACAGGGAATTGCGAGAGGGGAGGTTTAGAGGTTGGGGTGGGGTGGGCAGGAATCCCCCCACACACTGCAGGTGGTGCCACTGCCCAGAGAGGAGGTTCAGCAGCCAGGCGCTTGGTGCCATTTAGCCGTACAGGCGGGTGTGGGGTGCCAGAGGGGCGGAGGTGTCTGTTACCTCAGAATTTGTAAGACCCTGTGCCAGCTGCACTCACTGCTCCCCGGAGGAAAGAAGAGTATGTGTGGGAATGCATGTGTGTCTTTATGTCTCTCTCTCTCTCTTTTTTCTCTTTCTCTCTCTGTCTCTCTCTCTCTCTCTCTCTCTCTCTCTCTCAGTTGTTTGCTCACAAACTCAAATTTTAAATTGCTAATTGTTTGTTATACTAGCATGATGAGATAAATCACATTTTATGATGCGCACACACGTGCACATGCAGACACGGTATTAGACGTGGCTGTCAGCAGCCTTTCCTTCCACCGCCACTGTGGCTCAAGGAGACCCAGTGGAGCCATGGTGTGGTTTTAATAAAAACGAGAACATTCCGGGTGCTCGTGGGTTTCTCGTCCTGCAGTAAGACCCGACCTCTTCCGCTCCCTGTCCCACACTGATGTCACTGTTTCTCAGACCTGGGTCAAATACGTATTTGTTTTGGATTCAAATACTTTTCTGTGCTCTATTGATCTTGCCTGGTGTAATTGAGCCTGCCAATATGACCAGAAGGCGGGGTTTGCACTTTTTTGAGAGTATTTCATTGGTTCCAATACACCAGACAAGATAAGTAAAGCATAGAAAAGTATTTGAATCCAAAACAAATACATATTTGACCCAGGTCTGAAGGCATGGTTATATAGAGTCAGATTACAAAGGAGACTGCTATGGAATCCTAAAATATGAGAAGATTTTTTAGAACTGTTAGTTTTTATAGTTTAGCGAGTAATGAGCAAAGAAAAACCTGACAGTTCTGAAGAAAATAAATATCCACGCGTATCTATTTTGAAGACCAGACGGGAAGTGACAGCGGTGGCCAGAGGGGTACGGGGGTGTGCGAGCGGCTCACTGGTGCAGTAACCCAGGGCACGCTGAACAGCGCCGTTCCCCCTCAGCCGCCTTCCCTTCAGAGCCGCGCCGCCGCGGCTCGCCGGAAATAGAAAACGGTCTGAGGCCGTCCGCCGTAACGCGCGGGAGTAAAGTTCCCATCACTCGCCTGACGGGCCAGTAACGCACATCACCGCAGGCTGTTTACTGGCCTGGAAGGCTCCTCCAGTGGCGGGAGGCAGGCTGAATTTCCCGAGCGTGGTTTAGAATAGTTACGCGCAGTAAAGAAAAAACCCACGTTAAACATGCGCTGGAAATGTATCATAGGACAAATGAGCAGTTTTATAGTGCCAAGAATCCATTTTCTGGCACTGTAAAACTGTCAATAAAATAAATAAATAAATAAAAACTCAAAAATAACTTTTGGCAGATAACAATCACATTTGATTTTTTTTGAAAAATGCAGTTGCATCACTTGGATTGCAATGGCTGCACTGAGAAAACGCATGAATCGTTATACCCGTCTTGGAGGAAATCCTACTTTTAGGTGCCTTTTTGCTCTCAGTTAAAGATCTGTGATTTTTTTTGCTTAGCTCACAGTCAGCTCACAGTTTGAATAAATATCATTATGTCTTGAACAAGATCAAGAGTAGGATGCGCTGTAATTTCATCAGTGTCCTTAATTCAATCTGAAAGGCTTGGCACTGTATTCAACATTCGCGGGTTCAAAGGGGAGGGGGGGGGAGCACCTTTTACATATTACATTTCTTTCTTCTGGTAAATAATGCTTTCTCATCACCGTCCTTTCATTTCCCTTATGAAAAGCAGATGCTTTAAGTCTCGGATGCTCGGCCTCTTGCATCCGCGTTAGCTTTTCCCTTTGATACGCTGATTAAATATACAGAAGAGATTGTGTGCGTGGAGACGTTCTTTCCCCCTGTAGGTTTACCGGCGAATACGTCTCTTCGGGGGGACTCTTCGTTCTCTCTGGCGGTGCCGGAGGTGACCCCGCGGCGTGTTTGGAGACGACCCTCGGTGTTGAGAGGGCACTGAATAAGAACTGGCGGATTGATGAGGGTTTTTTTTTTTTTTTTTTCCAGCTTACGTTTGAAGTCGCTTACACTGGAGAAGGAGGGCTTTGCCCTGGAAGAGCTCTGGTTTGACACTTGTGAGGCAGCTTTCCTGCCACTCTCGAAAAAACAGAGACCGTAGGCCCCCCATTTCAATCATTTCTGATGGCTCTTAGGCTTTTGAAGAAAGACTCGAAAAGAAATCAGCTCTTCCAGAAATGAATGTCTCAAATTTCCAGGCTTTTCTAGGTCATGCTCTAATCACTGTGCCCTTTAATATGCAATTGCGATTATTTCTTTGCTTTATTTCGCTTGATTTATCGTCATCCAAATAAAATTGGATTTTTGGATCACCGCCTCCATATATAAAATTTTAGTCAAAATCCACAACTTTTATTTTATTTTTTCAAAACTATTTTAATGGTAGTACTGGCATGGCATTATAGAATTCTGGAAGCCTTCCAATAATTGTTGAATTCTGGGAATGTGGTGACCTTTGGTCTGTAGTCTGTTCTAAATTCCTGTCATATCAGGAACCATGGTCAATTTAAGATGCTCAGGGTACAGTATAAATTACATACATATTGATGCATGTATGGATGAATGTATGTGCGTATATACATACATACAGTACATACATAACTGACTGTATTAGCTATTAAAGAGGCATTGGACTAACGTTTGGGCGATATAAAATTCACAAAACAGCCTATGATCTGTCTGAAAAAAAAAAGAAAAAATGATTCAACGAATACTAAAAAAAAAAAGGAAGGAATAAGGAGAAAAATTGAAAATAGGGGGGAAAAGCACTTAGAGTGGAGTGTCTTGGTTCTTGACTGCAGCTCACAAATGATGTAGCACCTGTACGAAAATATAACAATAACCTGACCCAATTACCTGAGCCTTTACCCTGTCAGAGTAGACTTTACCAATATCACGCAACAGCACAGATCACAGAAACTGCCAGAAGACATTAATGAGGAAATACATACTCCAAAAAAATTAACAAGACCAAGGTCTTCAACCTGACAGCATGGACTTAAAGAATAAAATTAGCTTATTCACTGAAGATGTGTAATTCCCTTCATGTGTTTCCTTTCCCAGGTAGAATACAGTATGTCCTCAATAAGCTCCTGCAATTTAAAACCACAAGTTGAAAAATAAACCTGCGTAAGTTTGGGCAAAATTGCAGATGTTTGATTCACTTGTTGAAAATAATGTATGTATTGTTGGTGCAGGCAATCGTTTTGTGAAATAACATCCTAGCCTTTTGGCTAATTGTCCTGTATTAACAGGGCAATTTCCTTGTGATGTTCAACAAAGCAATTTACTACTTTTCCAACTGATACCTACATATCTTTAGTTACTCACTTAGTTTCTTCAGATATTTAAAAAAGTGTATATACTGGCATCAATCAATTGCTCTGTTTTGAGGACGGACAAAAGGCTGCTTGCTTCTCCTCTGTTTTGGAATTCTGGTTGGAACCGTGAACATACACACTGGCCGCCACAGTGTCTACCATTAGTCTGAGACACTGCCCTCCTCCCAAATTCATACGGGCACGCTCAGAGCCCCCCAGAGGCTGCGCTGGAGGGCAGTATGATGCCAGACCCCAGGGCACATCACGCCAGGCACAGACAGAGAGCCACACTGAGGAGCCACACTTGTTTTGGTACCAATAATGATGGTCACTTCGTGGAGTTCACCTGCTTGTTACCGCTGATCCCTGACTCTTCCCACATATAAAGTACTGACTTGCATAAACTGTGAAAGACTTTTCAGAGGTAGCCAATGAAAGCTAATGTTTTGGAGAAAGTACAGCAGAGACGGTTGTAATGATTTTATATACGTTGCCAGAACTGAGCAGATATTAGTGGAAGGCAAAAGAAGCGATCACTGGATGGAGTACTGTATTGATCTTATCCAGGCTACTGGAGTGGTAAATATTATGCAAATCTAAGTGGCTCACTGGTGTAAATTCTTATAATTAGGGCACTTTGGTGTAAAAACATCCATTCGGTTGTAATGTTGTTTGTTATTCACTATTGTTATTTTATGAGGCGTATCTACAATAGTTTAAGTATTGTTTTATAGTATCGCATTAAAAACGCGCACAATCACGTCCAATTTTGTTTGGTTGTTCTATGCAGTCTAAATGTAACCATTTCTGCTGCTTAATTGTTTATTTAATGAAAGTTATTGAATGTGGCGAACATTTTAAAAACACAGACTTTGACAATGGTTTCACACAGGCAAAGATGCAGGTGTCATGCGGGTATGGATCTTGGAGTCTTTTAATTATGCTGCCTTGAAATAGGGGACTGTGTATAAAAAGTGCTGTAATTTCCACATGTTGAAACCAATGTGTATAAAAATACCCTTTAATAAAAGCTGAGAATCTGATGTTAACCGCATTTTAATTGCTTGATTGCAAATCAAAAATTTTGGAGTACAGAGCCAAGTCAAGAAAAAAGTATGATTTATGTAAATATATATTTGTCTCAAACATTATGGAGGGTGCACACACCACAAAAATATAAACCAGTGTGACTCACACGGTCACAACTTCATTTAGGTTATTTTGCCCCACAAATAATCTGTATATGATGCAGAAATAGAATTAGCAGTCAGAATTAAAGGATTAAAGAGATATCTCTCCTGTGAACAAGCCCAAGGGGCCTGCAAAAAGGAAACCAATCTCCCAAAGGAGGAAGGAACCTTCAGGGTAGCTAAACTCTGGGGACAGCCCCTCCTCCCCCTCTTCCCCTCCCCCTCCCAGGATTCGGTCCAAACGGATTTCGGTCCAGGTCATGTGACGTCTGCGCCGGGTTATGTTTATCAGGGTTATGGAAGGTATGAGGAAAGTGTGTCAGCATGAACTGCCTCTGGAATCCCCAGTGAGTGCCTTGGATAAAAATCCATCCGTGATCATCTTCAGAATTACATCATACATCTCAAAATGTATTTGGGAAGCTAAAAATAGGCGGCGGTGCTAAACGGTGTCGGTGCTCTTGCAGAAGCTTTGTCTCCTTAATTAAAGATCAAAAACACACTTTCTTAATGAAAGGGAGGGGAAGCGGGAATTTGCAGTAGTCCAGGGGTGCTTGATTTAGAAGCCCTTGGTGATAACAATGATTCACTTCCTGAAACTCCCTCTTTCCATTAGCTTTGTGGGAGACGGCAGCCAATTTAGTCAGTGCTCAGATGGTGAAAAAAAAAACTGCATTATTTCGCAGTGTAGCCCCTGTAGTTTAAACCGGGCTTATAAGTTTGTGGACTATCACTGTTATGGTGGGAAAGAGCTCCAGTACCAGATTTCTTTTGCACACCGGAGGCTGAGAAAAAAAAAAAGGAGGGGGGGAGGTGGGGGGGGGGGGATCGGGGAGGAGGGGGGGAGATGATAGGGTCTGACAGTGGCTAGACCGAGCCCGTTTATCCAGCAATGCAGACAGCCTCCCAAACCCACACCTCAGCAAGAGGCACTGAAGCTCATCGCTGCCATTTCACACTGATCGGCTAATTCTAAACGCACACACACACACTGCCCTCAGTGGGGCTCTCGGGGTGGGGGAGGAGGGGAGGAGGGGAGGAGGGGAGAAGGAGGAGGGCTCCTATCATCCCCGCACAGAAGATCGTACCCGGAGGCCGCTGCAGTCGCTGCTCTGATTAATAGATCGGCTTGTTTATCACCTGCTCCGCGTTGCCCGTTGTCTTCTGAGGATGTCTCTGAAGTTTGGTTACAAATGACGGCTTCCCTCAACCGAATGCATCTCTTCTGAATGCTGGAATGGCACTTCCTAAAAAAACAATAGCTGCTGGCTTCCACATCCATTTAAGACGCACCCTCCGTTAAAACAGACTCTTTTCCCCTCTCTGTTTTACCGCTGGTTTCATCCACATTTTTATTTTAGAGCTGCGATGTGTTGCTTCTACACCAGTCTCCCATAGCAGTGTTTCTACCCCCCTCATCAATATCAGAGGCTGGCTTACTGCCCTACTGATCTTCCTAGTCTTCTTTGAAGGAATAAGTCCAACAAGACAGTCAGTGATTGCGCTGAAATCTGCTCGATATACCTGCACAAAGACTTGTTTGGGTTGCTGTACTATGTAGCTTTAATGCATGGGTGGGCTCAAAACCTTTGGGCAAGTGAATCTCGAACAAACGAACAAAACAATCTTACTTTACAGATATAAATATTGTGTGCTGTTTATTTTGATTTTTATTTCAAGTCTGTTAGCACACAAGACGAGCGCTGTCTGCCTTGGGCTGGTTGTTAACTGTTAATGTACAGTGGGATGCAGTGCTTGATTCAGGGAGGGAAAAGAATTGCACAGCTGAGATGTATTAATAATGCCTTTCTTGGAAAGGTTGAAGCATTGGGCTGTGCATTTTTAACATGTAGGTTTGGGTTGGGTCCAGCAGCTTCAGAGGGAAGCTAAGCTGCTCATCACTTCTGTGAAGGTATCAGATTGAAAAAAAAAAAAAATTATAAATATAATTCTGTCAAGCGCTCGAGGTATTTAAAAAATCATTTTTAACTGTTGATTTAATTAATTTTGTGAGAATCCCAGTTGCCTGGACATGAACTGAACTCGGAGTGAAGTCTCTGCATGGCATGGAGAATAATTTTTAAACAAGACAGGAACTGCTTTTTTCACTATAATTTCTGTCTCGTTTAAAAAAAATATGTTGTACCTAGTTGGAAGAGAGATTTTTTTTTAAAAACGGTCGTGTTTGTTGTACTGTAACGATCGGGATCACCTTGCTCGTTCCTCTCTGTCCCTCCCTGTCAAAGTGTGTTGAGGTTTGTTTTTCGCGGGTTTACCCGGTGTACCCTTCGCGGTTCCTCGGCTGCCCTTGGGTTTTCTGAGATCACGTACTGTAAGCTGTGAAAACTTTTCTGGTTTTGGGTCTAAACATGCTGACACTGTTGAGTTAAGTCCTGCGCTTACTATTTTATGTCAGAAAAAAGCCTGACTGGAATGCAGTGGTGGGTTAGAATAGTTTGCCTTTTCTGTCCAGCAGATTCCTGTCCAGTCTTGCTTCTGTGTCTGGATGTGTTTTCAGGACTCCCCCAAAAAACCCAGACAGCCTGTCAAATTTGGAACATTATGCTGACTTTATGCTTTTAAAAATAAGCTATAGCTTCAGAACGGCATGTGCAGTGAGCACTGGGTGGGTTAAAAGCTTCACAGAGGGCTGGGATCTGCGCAGTCTTTTAAGATACGTGTCGGTATTTTCCGTCTATTGATCTCTCTGTGGTTGTTTGAAGACTTACAAATCCGCAGAGGCCCGCGTAACATCTTTAGCCGAGATGGGATCTCGATGCCGTACTTACTCAGCGGGGAAAGGTGCGCAGTCAACCTCTTTGTAATCGACTGACGGCCAATCTGAAATTCCCTCCTGGTTTTTGTAGTAAGACAGGCGGAGGGTAACTTCATTAAACCTTTAAGCACATCTGGCCGTTCAGACCTGATTCAGTGCTGAGAGACTCGGAGGGTGGCTGTCTGTGGTAGGCTGAGGCATCTCTTGCTCCCGGGAAGGTTTGATCATCCGCTCTCTGTGCTGCGCCATCGGATGCTGCCTGTCTTGTGTGTGGATTTCCCTGGGAACGTTTTGCCTGTCTTGTATGCGGATTTCCCTGGGAACGTTTTGCCTGTCTTGTGTGCGGGTTTCCCTGGGAACGTTTTGCCTGTCTTGTGTGTGGATTTCCCTGGGAATGTTTTGCCATCTGTTCTCAATGCCGTGATGTCCTCATCTCATTCTGTGTCATATTTGGGCTCACATCTCTCTTCTCTCTGTTGTTAGTTTTGATGGGTAGCAATGAGAATGTCAGACATCGTAAACCTCGTAATGGCTCAAGCCAGAACGTGCTGTCAATCGCTTCCCCGGTGAACAAATCAAAGTGTTTGTTCGCAATAGCAAAATGCTGCATGGCGTCGCCCTTTTTGTGGTCCTTGTGATCTCACTCTCCCAGTCATAGGCAGTGCGTAACACTGTCGCTGCATAGCAAGGGGGTCCCAGGTTCGAATCCTGGCCAGGGGCTTGTCTGTGTGGAGTTTGCCATGTTCCCCTCATTTCTTCCTGGTACTCTGGTTTCCTCCCACAGTCCAAAGGCATGCAGGTTAAGTGATGCTGGAATAGGCTCTAGCCTACCCATGAACGGAAAACTATCACAAAATTTAATACCCATCACTTAAGTTTAAAATGACTTTTGTATTTTATTGATTTTCACACAAATTTTATGTGCTTTAGCAAAATGCAATTTTCGTAGCTTAAAGAAATTCAGTTTCTGATGTTAAATTAATCTGGTGTTCATTTTATTTCTTTCTAATATCTAAATGGCAGGAGACTAAATAGCTATATCGTGGCCTGGGTTTAAAGAAAAGAAAAAATGTTGCAACCAGTCTCCCCACAGAGGCTGCTGCAATTTAAATATAAAAAATGTAAAATAAATAAATAAAACACCAGTTTCATTTAACATTGGAAAAGTCAATTACAACATTTTTCTATATAATTAACAAGAGGTTTCGCACTGCATAAAGTAGATTTCTTTGGTGACTATATAAAAGCTTGTCAGCAAGTGGTGACAATTTCAGAAGTATTATATAGGTTGAAGTTTATTACAGCTCATAAAAGCCAGCCGTGCAGACAACTATGTTCTAATCCCTTGTTATTCACAGAAGGAAGAAAATGGCTACAGTATGTGATTCTCAAAGCCTCAAAAAGCATGGCCTTTTTCTGTATGTCACATGTCCAATAAGCACAAAACACCAATAGATAAGTAGTTGAAAAGGTTGATTCTGTTTCCTGAAAATATATATTTTTTAAACTGTTTTTATTCACATTTTGTTGGTATTAAGTTGTCATTTAGCAATCATGAATGCATCCAGCTAACTAGCATGATGCCTTAACTGATTAGATAGCTTTCTTGCACGACTGTTTTATGAAGTTTTAACAGTTGCAGTAACATTATCTAGCTTCTTAACCTTGCCAGAGATACTATTTTGGATTTAGACATGCATGAATATAGTTAACTTTATTTAGGCTTAACTATTAACTATTATTAGCTAAACGTGCTGTTACAACCAAGGAGTCATGCTGTCCCGAGACAGCTTACTTTGCCTCCTAAAGACAGAGCTATACCCAAGTGATTTGTCACGGTACATTATGCTTATCAAGAAAGGGGTAAAAAAAAAATCCCTTTTCAGAGGTTTGGAGACAAGTGTCCTGGTGCTCAGATTAAATAGATTAACAAGCTGTGGAAAGAAGACACGTCTGATTATTGGTCTATTGAACATTTGTAATTGGTTCCCAGTCAGAGTGTAATTACGCGACGATAAGGATCTGCAAATGACCGGGCGGGCAATCCATTCTGGCAAGACGCACGTGCCCATTGAAGACGCTCGAGACTCCATTTAACGTTTGCCTAATTAAATGACAACCAACCGTTTATTAGGCGAGAGTTTGTTTGCTGCTTGTTAACCTGCCTGGGCGAGGGTGTGCGGTTGTGTACGTTTTGCGTAACGGTTGTGAGGAGAGGTGCATATTGAAAGAGCGTGTGGTACAAGGGAGCAGAGGAGTTTGGAGGGAGGAGGCTGTTTAGATTTCTTCAGCGTGTTAACCACTCAAAGTGTTCCACAGTTGAATGTAACAATACAAACTGTGGGTATTTTCATCTGATCTTCCTGTATCGGTGAATTGTTATTACTTTCGCAGACTTACAGATGCTATTTTACATCTCACGAGTCATAAGGTCAGAACGATGGACTGTAAAGATATTTTCTCGCACTTTGGTCAGAATACCCTTCCACCTCTGGAGTTGGTCTCAGCTGACCGGAGATTTTAATGCGAGGTGCCCCGGGGGGAATGGTCAAATTAAACTGGCTGCTCGAGGCCTCTCCAGATCAATACAGAAGTGAATGAATGAATGAATCACTGCCAGAACAGCTTTAAAAGGTTAAATTCTTCGAAATAAGAATTATTTTTTTTCTAAAAGAAACGAATCCAAGGAGCTGTGCCATCTTGGAAATGAATAAAACATTAGGGCAGTAAGAGTCAGGCCAAATGAGCAGGTCTGGTACCATCGTTTTGTATCATTATCAAAACCATAGTGCTGGATTATTACACCCTTACCTATTCAATCTTACTGATATATGTGTATTTCTTAATAATGGATCTGAAGTAATTCTGAAATACTGAAAGTAATTTCTTTATATAAGTGCGTTTTATCACAGATGGGAAACTAAATACATTCCTTCCTTATTTATCCCAATTTGGAATGCCCAGTTTTACTCATCGCCAGCACTCTATGCCACCAGCCCACGGGGGCTGTGAGTGAGCGATGAGTCACCATCATTCGGGGTGACTGAAACCCCCCCCCCCCCCCCTTCCCTGTGGGTCGCCCCACGGAGCTGCCGGAAATGGCAATGGCGCATTCTGGATTCCAAACCTCTAACAGCAGGAGCCAGGCTACCTTTGTCGAGGAAGACGTGCTTCTGTTTGCTCACGTAGCCCTTCGCGTGATGGGAGAGCCCGTTAGCGTGGCGCTAAAATCGGCGGAAGAGGATTGTCGGCAGGCCTGTGAATCCCTGCTCGTAAGGCTAACGATAAGCGCCCCGCGCCGCACCTCTCCTCCATCCGCCGCTCCATGTATTATGCATGCTGGGGGTGATTCTGGATGTATCGCTTTGTAACTACGCTGTCAGGACAAAGTTTGTGTGATTAGAGTGCAGTTAAAGTGTAATTAAAAGAGTTTAAATAGACGTGTAACTGTCTCCCGGGACCCTGTTCAGTACCTTCGGGGGAATTGGGGGCCATGGTAATTAAATGAAGTCTGCGGGTTATTGAATGCACTTCCTGAACAAAGTGATGCCTTCTCCCAAACCCCCCACCTTAGTGTAATGACATATAATGATTCTTCTTTTTTTTTTTTAACCCAATTTTACTGGCAGTGTCTCTTCCTATCCGCATGCCCCAATGTGTTTTTATTCTGTCCGTTGGGGAGCATGTCCCCAACATTTTTCTCTGGTCCATTAGCAAATTGCCTCCCCTTCTCCCCCTCCCTCGCTCCCTCCCCCCACCTTTCTATTAAATGTGCATCCTGAAAATTAATTCAGTTTTTACTTTGGAAACAATTAAGCTTACTGGGTTTTCTCCTTTCTGGGGCAGGCATCTGAAAAGGAAGATCAGCAGCGACAGACAGAACAGGAACTGAAATGCTGCAGGCTATCGAAGGAAAGCTCAGTGCTGCCGGATGCCAGAAGAGGTCAGGTGACTTTTTAACTTGTTTTAGACTGAACTTTTTTAGAAAAAGACATTACTCAATTTTATCAGCACGCGATACATATTACCAAATCCTCTAGAATAAGTTGTGTCCTTATCCCGTTTGGAATGTTTTATGTCCGTGTTCTAGAGATACATTGGTTTCAGTTACCAGTAGTGATTGTTGAATCAGCTTTAGTTCAGTTAAAAACATTTAACTGAACTGTATATGCGATGTTACACCTTAACAAGAAGAACACGCAGTCATTTAATATCACAACTTCAACTGTACCACTAACATATTTTTAGGTTTTAAAGATAAATGAGAAACAGCTTTTCATAATGTATAGTGTTTCTGCTGAACGCATTAAAAACATTCCTGGCTGTCTTGCCAGGAATGTTGCTGTCAACTGAGGTTTATTATAGGATATGTGCTGTGTATTTGGTAAAGGAGACATTGTGCACCAAGCAAACAGCTAGTGATCCTGATTTTGTGAGGCCAATCAAATCCTGATTTACATTAATCAACTCAGATGGACAGACTAGATTACAGGGGAAATCCCACGGCCCGTCGAAGAAGCAGATCGCTCCATTCTCCCGCATTCGTAATGTCCTCGATTAGCGCGCGAGCGATTAGCGCTGACAGGTGAGATTAAACGCACATCGGGCTAACTCAGCGTGTCCGTCTCCGTCGCTGCTACGGGACGCCCGCAGCGTGCCGACGCACAATCAGGGCTCGAGTCTGTCGGAGTGTGTAACCAATCTACTCGATGTGCTCAAACCTGCGCCGGTGTGTCTGTGCCCATCAGCTGTGCTTAACACAAGCCACGTCAAGTCTGATGTCTGTTCTTCTCCGTCAAATCCAAATCTTTATTTGAAATAATATATACGAATATTTTTAAACCATTAGCTAGCAATGCATGGCGGTAAATTGTATACACTATAATGTGAAATGTATGTGCACGCACAGCATGTGCTAGACTTTGTATGTGTATATTGACGAGGCTCAGGCGGGCTTACAGGAGGACATTATGTCTTACCAAAGGGAAGTGATGTCAGAGAGGTGGCAGCAACACTGTGGTGTGGAGTGAGAAAACAGAGTTTGCTTCCCACATAAAGCAGGAACCAAGTACGCCTTTCACCACTTTCAAAAAGCCCTGCTCTCACACAAATCCATATTTCAGTATCAGAACATCCACATCAACTCAAGCAGAGTTAGAAAATTAGTTTTGCTATTTCAGAAATTCCATTCTTGGACCAATTCCAAGAAAGAAAACACTTCATTCTGCCCCAAGTGAGAAGGGAACAGCCAAAGAATAAAGTCTCTGTGATGTCTGTCAAAATTCGGAGGGAGTGTGGTGTAGCTTTTGGTACTGTCACATTAAACAGCATGATTAAGTATCTACAGTATTCTCAAGACGATGATCAAATAGTATTCAAGCAATGGCTGACCTGGAGCTTGTATTTACCCTAATCTTTTACTATTAAATGTTGAATTGTTAATTTGTCCAAAAAAATGAATAAATAATTAAAATAAAGTTAATTCATTAACTCTCCAAACTGGGAAGAAAAATGGGAACATTCGTACGAACATAACTCCCTAACACAGCAAAGTACAAATGTTTATTGAAACATGGCCTTAGGTGAACTGTATAGAATATAGCTATCCGGCTAGAGGCAACTTTGGCAAATGGGATTAGACAGCCGACTTGTTATCTCCAGGCTTTCTTATTCTGGGGACCTGCCAGCCAGGTGCTAGAACCAGTCCGACTCTGTCTCCTCTTCCCCCAGAAAACACACTGGGCTGGATTCAATCAATATTTCCTTCCTCGTTTTGCCTTACAAATAAATTCAAGTGTTACTTTTTTTGGCTGGACGGCAACAGCGGGGCCAGCCCTACAAACGCGAATGTCTGTGACCGACTGAGTGAGTGATGAAGTTACACCATTGGTCGGCCAGGTTATGACGTCACGCCATTGGTCGGCTGGTCTAGCCATATACTAGGTTTTGACCTGGTCTTGTTACAATTCAGCCTTTCTAAAAAATTCTGAACTCCCTAAATAAGGGATACTCAGACCTGACCCTGGAGCTCTGCTGGTTTCTTTCCTGCCTGATATTTAAATGATTGGGTAACGCCACAGATTTGCCAGAGGTTCCACCCGCAACGAACAATGCAACAGTGAAATCCAGCAGTATGATCGATCGGCCTCCAAGGCCAGATTTTAGTAGCACGTTTGTGGAAACACACATTTTATGTAATTTTGAGCAAAACGCAGTGTTTGAATCCAGGCCAGCTGCTCACTGGGGCTCCTTGTACTCGTCTCAGACTGAAACAGATAAACTGACGACACTGGCTACAGGGGTTGCCACTATCAGTCTGTACTATTTGTCATTGTCTATTAATTGCTTCTGCCCCTTTTAAAGAGTTCATTTTGTTCGTATCACAACTTGCATTTATACACATTTATTATGTTCTGATTTTTTGTCAAGACATGTAATCTCAAATGTTTCATTAAAAAAAAAAAAAAAAGTTTCCAAATTTCCAAGTTTCCAAAATTTCGATGAGCACAGAATTACTTTCTGTACTCATCGATATTACCTTAACGGTGGTGCATCATACTAGAACAGTCGTATATCAGGGGCTGTGGAGCTCATATTGAACGTGGCTACCTCTGCCTTCCATGGTTTCAAGCAAGGACAGAGAGTCAGACGGACAGAAAATAAGTTCTGAATGCCATCTGGCCCGTGGGGTTTTTCTTTCCTGCAGCTTAGGCAGTATAGAGGTCTTACAAGCAGCCGGGCACAGATTTATGCAAAGTGTGTCAGGCCGTCATAGAGGGCTCCAGCATCCCTGAATTGTAGTGATTGCTGATTTGTACTTTCAGAAACGACTGCTCTACTGTACGGATGCAATATGCCATTGTAAGTGGACATTATAAAGCTCTTTGATATGGTGCCCGGGAATGAGAAATTACTCGGCACAATAAAAAGAGGATTTTACATTATAAGCAGAAGCTGAGTAGATGCGCAGAGCACTGGAAATGCCTCCGCACGGTTATACAGGGGGAATCCAATTGGCGTACTGACCCACAGTGAATGTCGCTAAATTGGTTTTTAAAAACTGCACCCGTCGCGAAAAAAAAGAAAAGAAAAGAAAAAAGGAACACGAGCAAAAAAGAAGGGGCTCAGATTACAAATTTAATGTCTTTCTATAAAAAGCACAGATTTAGACAACAGATTAACGCAATTGTGAGAGGAATGCTGCCGTTGTCCAAGTCTGAACAAACTCTCAATGCGCTGGCATATTGAGTGGGAGGAACTGGCAACACAGCTCCACAGCTAGCAGTGAAATCTCATCCATTTAAAAAAGCCTGTTGTTTAATCTCAGCTCTCTTCAACATTATTTTAGACGGTAAACGAATAAGAGAATCAAGGTAAATTATCAGCTGCAGCCTATTATAATCACAATTATTATTATTATTATTATTATTATTATCATTATTATAAGAATTGAGGAGCAATTACTTGGAACAGCAAGCCATAGATGCTGTTCTTGAAATAAAAAAATTCAGAACATCTGGGCATTTGGAACATCTGTACGTGTAATGCAATTTCAGTGCGTGGGAGTAAACAGCAGTGACATTTAATCAAAGCAGCGAGTGCACCTTGAAACAGCAGCGAAATGATCTTGCACATCCTTTGACTGAAAACAACAGAAAGTCTAGATTCACTTAGGCACATTGCAGATCGCTATACAAGTGAGAACAAAGACATTTCAGCTGTATCTGAATACACAAGTTACGATTTATGGACCGTTAAGTACAAAGTCAAAAACTAATTATCAAAAGCTCTTAGTTTCCCAGTTACCCTGTTAAAAATATTTTTCTTGTGGGAAAGCGCAATAATCACATACTGTAACATTACAGAAGATGGATTTAAGTTGCTCGGGTATCTTACACAACACCAGAATGGTCAATGGATAATTTCCTATGATTCACATGAGTACTATATTCTCACAGTTATGAGGATTTCATTTTACTCATCTTGTGTAGCTACAGAGATATAGTTTTAGCCTTGCCAGTGTCGACTGTGGGCTTAGCCCTTGGGCCCTGGTCTGGCACGTCTTTATCCCTGTAACAGAGAGATGGGGCTCTAATACGATAGAGAGAAATATGTCTTCAGGACATTCATTTCACTTCATCAGCACTGTTACAGCCGATGGCTGGCTGATATTGTGTGATATGGAATCTGCAGCTATCTACCAGCTATGAAATTTCCACCCTTGAAAACAATTCAGCAGTTTTTCTCTCTTTTTTTTTTTTGCTTTCTCCCTCACCCTGTGTTCATTGTATCTATTTTCACTCAATATGTCCATCACTGATCGGTATATATCTTTGTTGCGATATTACACAGTTTCCACCTCACGGAACCAAGACCATGGAAAAACGATGCCCTGCTCTCTCTCCCTCTGTCTCTCTGTCTCTCTGTCTCTCTCTCTCTCTTTCTCTCTGTCTCTGTCTGAAGCATGACTCAAAGTCTTTCTGCTGCCATTGAAGGGGGGCTGTTAGCTTTTGCAGACTGGGGGGGTGGGGGGATGTGTGGATTTGTTTTTCTTCCCCCTTGTTTGTCGCCCTTGGAGACCCCCCCCCCCCCCCCCCTTTGTCGCCGATTCCTAGAACCAGCTCGGATCTCTCTCTGTTTTCTCTTGCGCGCATCCTAAGGATGCAGCTGCTTTTGATCACTGTGTTCCTGAATCACAGCAGGGTGACTGGGTTAGGCCACAGGGCCAAAACTCCTGTGGGTGAGTAGCGTTTGTGGGGGGAAAAAAAATGCATCAACATGTTTGGAGGTAGGACGGGGTGGTAATCTATAAATGGATGGAAGCAATTTCCACCAACAAAACTAAAAAAAAATTATTTTGGCATGTGCTGCTATAAACAACACCTCACTGCAGCTGACGGAAGTGGAGGGACCTGCATCTGAGTCACCTGACCTCCAGCAGTGACGCTGCATTAATCAAAGAATCCTCTCTCCATTACTCAGCGCCATTACTTTCTTAAAACTGTGAGCTCAAGGGCTCAATAATTTAGTAACCTTATGCTAGGACCCAGCTTCTTCCCGTGGAGTCGAAATCAGGACGATACAGGAACTCACCAAGACAACAAACACTTTACTTTAAGTTTACTGGCCACAACACAACACAGGTTTGCGGTACAGCAACCCACCCTGCACTGGTCTTCCAGCCTGGTTTAAATACCCTCTGGGGCCTTGACTGGGTGCGCATGTCCATCCTATCTGCGAGGGCCTATCTCTTTGTTACCTAATGACATCTGTTTTGTACATAAACAACCTATGTTGTCTGATACCGTATGGCGTAACTACTCGCAGAGGAGAAAAACTCAACCCATCACTCAAAGGAAAAATTCACCCACAACCTTCTGAGGATAACACAATCACCCATGGCCCCTTATGTTCAATACTCTGCTTGACAATATAGACCTCTTCAGATGTAAACAAATTACTCCTGATAATGTAAGCTGGAAGAACTGTTTAACGTGGAAACTACACAGTATGTACACCGGCATTCTTCCTGCTGCTTACTTGTTTGGTTCTGTAGGTTCTCAATTCTGCACATACGTGCGGGTGCATGTCCTCTGTCAATCAAGCAATCCGGCATGCCAATTCAGCTTATTGTCTGTGTTATGAACACTATTCCATGTCACGTTTTACCTTTGTCTCTGGGCATGGACAGTCTGGGCATGAAGAGTCCGTTTTGTGTTTTACTGGATGCTCTCGGTGCTTGTGTTACTCGTCTTGCTGATACCATGTAATGGTTGCCATCATTGTGACTAAAGATTAATTTAAAGCGTATCACATTCCCTGACCACCTTTCTTGCAACCGTAGGAATATATACGCAAAGAGGCATGTAAAAAAAATGTGACTTGAAAGAGAGTAACATGGAAATTTTAGTGTTTACCTTGCTCCTGTAGTTCATAACAAAGTCACTATGATGTCTGATGAAGTATTTCTGAAACGATTGACAGGAATTGTGTCCAAATAAAAAGGCTGGGTTTACCACACATGACAGAATAAAAACATGAGATTGACTCAAGTAGAATTTTATTGCATATTTTTTTCTTTATGTGAAATAATGTGTAGTAATTTTGAACTTATTTTTTTGAGAATAAATAGTTTTAATCAATAGAACATATTTTTTAAAGATTAATCATATTAGAACAACAGTGTATTGTGTGAGCATATAGGTTTAAGTACATAGGTCACTGTCTTTGTTTCTTTTATAAAGCCTTTTTTCCT
Organism: Anguilla anguilla; assembly: GCF_013347855.1. NCBI lineage: Eukaryota > Metazoa > Chordata > Actinopteri > Anguilliformes > Anguillidae > Anguilla > Anguilla anguilla. The sequence continues at coordinate 9,396,905 of NC_049213.1, forward strand.
CATTTTAATCAAGGGTGCCAGTAATTCTGGACCTGACTGTAATTACACTGTGGTGCCAACAAATTTGTTGAACACTATTGTGTGACTTAAGGCCATTGCATAAATTGCAGAGAAGATGCAATTAAAACAAAGACAGTGGAAACAAAGCTAAATTGCACCAAATTTATTTGGAGTTCAGCAGTGCTACATAGTGTGCCTTTTTCTCGTGTTAATTCCATTACACTCAGCTGATTGTGATCGTGCTGGCCATTTACCTTGGTTTCTAGGTCTCCATTCTTTTCTCAACATGGTTTCAATCTTTTTTTAGTTACTTGCTCTGAAAGGAGAACAAAAGCTCTCTTAATTCACGTCAATGCCTTTGCAGGATTGACTTATTTTGGTCTGTTCAAAACTAATTTATTCTTTTTCCTCCCCATTACGAAGTCCCTTTTTTTGCCAGCTGGAAATTGTCACACATCAGACATAATTTGATCATAATTTGACAGAATTTTCCTATGAAAGGAACATATGCACCCCAGTTTAAATCATTTTAAATTTAAGGATGGAAAATAATTCAGCATAAATGTAATAAGATGTAAACAGAAATCAAGATGAATGGGGCCCCCAAAGTAGAATAAAAATATGCTCCATTTGTTTTCATTTTTTTCATGTAAATCAAAATGAGTGAAAAACAGGTGCTCATCCAATAGTTTTGCAACCTAGATAACTTGCTACATTTCATGAATTAAAATATATCACTATAGTGAACCAATATTTGTCTTACATTTCTTTGACATTTAGTCAAATGTTACCATAACAACAGCAACAACAACAGCAACGATTCTGCACGCACCAAGCTCCTTCTGAGAAGAGTCAAACACTTATAATTTGAGGTTAAAGGTTATCTAGGCCAAAGAATTTGGGAAAATTATTGTTTCAATGAACAAACACGTGACGAGCAAATGAGGCTGTGCTGTGTTAATTTAGCTAGCACACCTAATATAAAAGCACAAACTGCATGAATCTATAAATTTATGAACATTTCCTTCACATATGTATTTCCGTGCACTGTATCCATTCTACATTTATCTTGTACTGTATATAGTGTGTGGAAACTGCTAAAACATCTCAGTAAATCTCATGCAGGAGTCCTGCTTGGCCAGACATATACTTACACTTGCTTATTATGGCTTGTAGGATGTAAATGAGTAAAATGTTATGTAATGTCAACATTTATATTTGTATTTATCACACATAAACATAATCTTATTTGAGTATGATTTTCTGATGTTTTTTAATGAATTCATTTTTTTTTTGTATCCATGGAACACACACAGCAGTGAGAGGCTCAGAGAGCTTTACTTGGACAAGCTTTAGTAAAAAAAAAACAACAAAACAAAAAAAAAATGGGATTAACAGGAAAATCTGCATCCCTGAAACAAAGAGCTGTTTTGATCCCTCGGTCCGAGGAGTATTAAGGGGATCTAGACTACTTTGCCTGTTACAAAGTACAGGCTGGGATGATTAATTCAATATGTATTAGACAAGACTACATGTACTGTGTGCATCGTTTCTGTCGGTTGCCACTTTATTAGGTACACCCGCACTCGCTAACGCAAATAGCCTGTTCCTCCAAACTGCAGCTTAATACACACTGTAAAGCATGCAGACATGGTGGAAAGGTTTAGTTGTTGTGAGGCAAAACATAGAACGGAATAGGCTAGACTAAGTGTGATCTAAGGGACTTTGATTGTGGTATGATTGTTGGTGTCAGATGGGGTGGTTCCAGCATCTCAGAAAGAGCTTCTGCCCTGGGATTTTCATGTATTACAGTGTCTAGAGTTTACAGAGAATGGTGTGACAAACACAAACTCCAAGTGAGTGGCAGTTATGTGGGCTAAAAGTCCTTGTTAATGAGAGAGGTCAGAGGAGAATGGGCAGACTCGTTCAAGCCAACAGAAAGGCCATACATGCTCAAATAACAGCTTATTTACAACAATGGTGTGCAGAAGGGCATCTCTGAACCAACAACACATCAAATCTTGGAGCGGATGGGCTACAGCAGCAAAATACCAGGCTGGATCCCACTCTTGTCGGCTAGGAACAGGAAGATTAGGCTGCAGTGGGCACATGATCACCAAAACTGGACGATTGAAGATTGTAAAAATATTGCCTGATCCACCCGGCCTTGTGTCAGTGGTGCTGGCTGGTGGTGATGTAATGATGTGGGGAATATTTTCTTGGCACACATTAGGCCCCTGAATACCTATTGAGCATCATTTGAATGCCACAGCATACCTAAGCATTGTTGCTGATCATTCCTTTATGGCCACAGTTAAATGGATGATTCCAGCAGGATAATGCGCCATGTCACAAAGCATGCACAATCTCCAGCGGGTTCCGCAAACAGTGACTTCAGCTTACTCCAGGTGCCTGCACAGTCCCCAGATCTCAATCCAATAGAGCACCTTAGGGATGAGGTGGGGTTTGAGGTTCACAGCATGGATGTGTGGCCAATACTTCTACTGGAGCTATGTGATGCTTTACAAGTCAGCATGGGCCAAAATAGCTAAGGAATATTATGCAGCTGAACCACAGTTTTAGTTTTACTAGTACTTTGGTCATTTGGTTGCAGTTTAGGCTAGTCTAAAGATGCAGAACTATCCAGAGCTCATATATTAACTTAAGCGTAAAAGTTCATAAATCTAAAAATATATATATTTTTTGAATAGTCCTTTTATGTACTGTGTACACTGTATGTGTAAAAGCTGTCATTTTGTTTTTGCCGTTATGGCATTGTTTGTCTTGCTTTAAAATAAAAACGGCTAATTAAGTTTTGGTATGTGGCTCAGAAGTCCCCTCGTGAATTTTTAAAATGCCCCTGATGTACTAAGCCATTGTGATAGTGGTAGAAATAATGAAATCTGTTTTCCACTTACTTTAAATAACTTTGCTTCAACATTAGATGGCTACAATGTAACACTGAAGCTCCAGTGTACTTTCTCATTGTTTGTGTAATTGTTGTAAAACTATGCTAGGAGCTTGGTTCATTAACTGGACACCTTATGCTGTACAGTCTTCCAGGAACAGTCATTTCTTGTGGGATATTGGGAGTGCTGGACCTACGTGCTCCAAACACTTACATTAAGTGCATTTAAATGAAAGTTATATCAGCAGTATGAATGGCATGATATCAAGCTGCTCTCTGTGAATTATTGCAGTTAAAGGCAGACTATGCAGGCTTTTTTTTTACCGGAAAATATTATAAAATCACTATGCTAAGTCATATTTATGATGCACTGGCAATCTGTGTTTTGACTTAGTTTCACCAAATTCCTGCACCTTTTACCTGTATTTGTTATTCTAAAATGTGTTTGGGATGTTTCTGGGCATGGCACTCTTCTGTGTGGGGAGGGGTGGACATGGCTACAGAGGTTTGGGAGGGGTGAGAACAAAGGAGTAGACAAACACGGAGTCTAGAGGGGCTGCAAAAAACCTGCGTAGCACACCTTTAAATTCTGCATTTACTTTAGATCTGTGCTCGGCTTTGACAGAAGTCTCATTGGCAAGTTAATGAATGAAACAAGAATGGGCCTTTCAAACACTAAGGTTTTAGGAGAGATGGCAGATAATTTGTGGAAATCGCAGTTGTGAGGTTAAATAAATAAGTAAATATGAACAAGGGACTTTCTTGTTAGAGCAGGATTGGTATTTTGTGGCGATGATTTGCATTTTAAACGGCTTTTTGTTTTTGTCGTAGGAGTTCAGGCACAACCGCGTTGATGGTTTTGACAAAAACAGAAAAACACGGCGAATGTGTTGAAATAAATTACAGTGGCACTTCTCTTCCTTTGCCGTAGCCGTTGGTTTTTCAATGTCCTGTCTGGTTTGCCGGATTTCCTGTGTTTGGGCTATTTGTCTTGTTTGATGGAAGAGTTTTAGGAGGAAATGCTACCTCACTTGACCTGGCTCAGAGAAATAGTTTCAAATTGACTCTGGCCTTTTCCAACCAGTCGACCTGCTTTGCCAATACTGATATCATTTGCTATGTAGACGTGAAAAACTTAAAAGGAAAGGGATAATCATGTCTTGCAGTCTCAACTTTGTCTTATCAAAACGTGGGCATGGATTTAATGAAAATTTGTCTTTAACGTTTACACGCACAATTGTTTTTCTGTTTTTCTTTTTTTCCTTTTTGCAAATGAGGTTGTCATTTGGTTGCGTAGAGAACTACCCACTACCTTAATTTCATTCAGTACATAAATTAAGAGACAGTTTGGCATCTGAAATAATGGCCCTCTGGTAGGATACAACAGACTTTTAATAAACCCCCATCTGGATATCTGATTGGCTGAAATTCAATGAGTTCAACTGTGTTCCTGGCATTCTCTTCCCACATCAATTAAACTAAAACTGGGAGAACACATGCTTTCATTCGGGGGCACAATCTGAAGAGGCATGTAACCTATATATAGCTACATTTGTCTGTTTAAGGACAAATGGCCATAATTCAGATAGAAGGCAGTCCCATCCTGCACTCTACTTAGTTAAATACATGCAATAGATAAATAGCTAAACAAACTGGCATAGTCCGGATCAGGGGTGGGAAACAAGGGCCATAAGTGTTTCTGGTTTTCCTGCCAACTTCTGGCCTTAATTACGGTGCTATGAAAAAGTTTTTAATTTTTCATATGGGTGCTTGCTTTTTCATTAAATAAATGAAATTATAATTTAAAAATTTATTTTGTTTGTACTGTTTCCCTTTGTCTAATATTGCATTACATTTATTTGGCAGACACTTTTATCCAAAGTGTACAATAAGTGCATACTGAAGGTCATTGTAACAACTACAACAAAAGAATGTAATCGATTACATTTTTTCTAAAGACCATAAACCATTCATTATGACAAATATGCAATAATAGAGGAAATCAGGAAGGGGGTAAAAACTTTTTTCCTGGCACTATACTTAATTAGCCCTAACATTTATGACGTCTGACATTTTAGCTACATGTCTTGATAAACGTGTGAATGACAAGTGAGGACTGTTTTTGTGTCCCTATATGAAATGTTTTACTGTGATCTAATCTATGAGTGAACCAGTAGTGGTGCATAAAGCCAATTAGCTCATTTAGCCAGGGTAATTTGTGGGAACAAAACTGCTTTTGTTGCCAGTGTCTTAACTGCCCGCCCCTGGTATAGATCTTTAAAAAGTATAAATGAATGATTGCTACTGCTACTGAACTACTACTACTACTACTAGTAATGCTACTGAACACCAGTGCTTGATTCTGACTGCAGTGCTAGATGTAATAAATTTTGTTGCCATGGGAGCATCCGGGTCACAGGGACAGTTTCCTGGGGTTCTTCCTTCAGCCACAGCCAAAACTTTCTAAAACTTTATTTAGTTTTTTTTTAATTATTTTTTTTAAATAATGATTAGTGGTCTGATTCCATTTAATTAAAACTGATACTCAAGCATGCTCCAATTAGATACACTGTAGTTAGCTGGCTGTGTATAAAATTTGGGCTATATTTAGAATCGCCAGAACACTTAGATGAGTGAAAGAAGCAATTTAGAGATTACCCACTTTTTCTGTCCCATACATGCTTATAAACAGCAATACTGAATATCAACATCCATTATTAAAACCATAAGCCCCCAGTTGCAAGTCATAGACACCTCATTTAAAATATAAACACTGACTAATTAGTCATAAATGCCTATATGCAAGCCATAGATTCCGAATTGTACACCAGAAATTCCTATTTATAAACACTTAATAACACTTGATGACTGATAAACAGTAAACACCAAGTTATAAGTAATGCACACATATTTATAAACAATAAACACTTATTTTTTAAATATAAACACTGACTCATAAACTATAAACAGTTTAAAAAAAAATCATAAACACAGACTTGTAAACCAGAAAAACCTATTTATAAACTATAAACATTTAACACTCATTTTATAAATAATAAGCAACTATTTATACATCATGCACACCTTTGTAAGCCGTAAACACTGATGTATAAGCCATAAACATTGACTTATAAACTATATATATATATATATATATATATATATATATATATATATATATTCATAAACCATAAATACCTATTTACAAACCATTACCATTGACTGACAAATCAAACTGAATGTAAATCATCAACACTGACTAGAAATGATTTCATTTCAGTATTTCATTTGCAATAGCATTTTTAATATTTTCCTTGTGGTGCGTAATTTTTGCATTTGCAACTGATTTTCTATATGGACATTTTCAATTTTGTAAGAACAAACTGTTTAATTATTATCTTGGCCATCACTGAAAGCATTGTTTCACATAGAAAAGTAATAATATCCAAACTACAGAAGAGTAGGCCTCCCATTTTTTTTGTTATTCATTTATGGATTTGAACTCAGAAATAAGAATATTTAAGTATATTACTGTAACTAATTGCTTTAACAAAATGTAATATTCATACTTCATCAAAGTTACTGAAAACTAAAAATGTATGTTTAGATTTGTTTAAAACTTGCTGTATGTTATCGATACATGTATATTCACAGAATGCAAGAAGACCTGGATAAGTATGTCACCCAGGCAATGAACTTATTCTTATCGTAATATATCCAAATTAGAATATTCCAAATAGAATATCCAGTGTCTATTTATTTTCCAGTCTGTCAATTTTCAGTCAGTTTCAATTTGTTTGCGTAATTAGGAGCCAAAAAGTGCCCGTGGTAGAGGAGAAATACATTCATGAAAGAAATTCATGAAAAACAATGTTCATATATACTGCACTACGTGAGTCTCATATGAATCTATTTCACAAGAAGGCCAATTTTATTACTCACAAATATGTTTCTGTGTCTTGAAAAATGTACCTTTTGGAGGTTCATTTCTAAAAACAACCTGACAGAATCGGCCATTTGATTATATTTAAAGAAGGGAAGCAAATCTGTGAAGGTGTACCAGACAATGAAGTTGTCATCAATGAAACATTTCCAAATTAAAGTGCTGTGTGAGAAGGTAGTTCCGTAATGTATATCTATCAGTCTTTCAGTCAGCCTATGAATATGTTAGCATAACGATGAGGTAAATATAGCACCCTTGGCTGGGCCTGGTACGAATAAATGAAAGTTTCTGTTACATGATTCCAAGCATTAGCTTTAAAGGAAATTCCTGAAGGCCTCTTTTCTTTAGTAAATAAAACATTACATATACTACTACCACTGCTGCTGCTAATAATAATAATAATAATAATAATAATAATGTAGGAACAAAAATGAGGGTGTTGATGAACAAGTCAGGAGCTCCTTTTCATAATTCAATAAAACGACCAGTTAAGAAGAGGTACATGTGCTGCCTTAAAAAATATAAAGCCTAAAGTCCAAAAAATATGAAGTGTCCCTCCCACATTTCCAGGCACCATAATGTTTGGGACATATTCATGCGATTAATGTAAATGAAAGTAGGCATGTTTAGTACTTTGGGTATCTTTTGCAGGCAATGACTGCTTGATATACTGTATATGACCCATAGACATCACAAGGTGCTGATTGTCTTCTTTGGCGATGCTCTGTACTGCAGCCATTTTCAGCTTCTGCTTGTTATAGGGGCCAGGTACCTTAGGTTTTCTCTTCAGCATACGAAGCACATGTTCAATTGGATTCACATCAGGTGAATGACTTAGCCTGTCAAGAATTTTCCAGTTTTTAGCTTTGTTGTTCCTTCGTTGCTTTTGCAGTGTGTTGGGATCATTGGCTTGCTGTAGGTTGAAGCGCCATCCAATGAGTTTGGTGGCATTTGGTTGAATTTGAGCAGATAAAATGCTTTTGTCCACTTTATAATGAATTCTGCTGCTGCTGTCAGTTACATTATCAATAAAGACAAATGAGCTAGCATGTGTGGCAGTCATACATGCCCAAATCATAACGCCCCCACCACCATGCTTCAGAGATGGGGGTGGGGTGCTTCGGATCGCCTTGCTTTTGCCATCACTATGATACACGTACGTGGATCTTGTCATCCATCCACATGAACTTTTTCCAGAACTCTGCAGGCTCTTTTAGGTGCTTCTTAGTAAACTGTAACCTGGCCTTACTGTTTTTGTGATTGACTAGCGGTTGGCATCTTGCAGTGTAGCCACTGTATTTCTCTTTGACTACCGTCCGCAGTAGACTTCACATTGTTGACACATCCCAGCCTGTCTCCTGAAGAGTGTTTCTGATCTGTCGGATAGATATGTTCTGTTTGGTCATCATATATATATATATATATATATATATTTGTCCCAAATTATGGAGCTGACTGAAAATATATTATTCTAATGAATTCTAATTAATAAGAAAGTTGCATGCACGCAAATGGAAATTAATCGGTTGCATGCTTAGTTTCATTATAATTACTGTATTATATTTGTATATTAAATTTATTTATTTATTTATTTTTGCCTGAACCCTATATATTTTAGATATTTAGTATCTGGCGTACCTGTTATTTTTGCTGGAAACTATGAGCTAAAGTGTACTTACTGTGATAACATATACGGCACCACAGATACCACTGTCGGAAAAAAAATAAATAAATCACACCGTGAAATTCCAGACACTGATGCAATTTAACTTCTGTTAAATTCCCATTTTGCTTTTCTATCCTAATGTTGAATGCCTGTTCTCAGGTGCCACTGATTGATTTGCTGCCGTTGGGTGATGAGGTAGGGAGAGTGACCCCTGCCAACTGAGCCCATTCCCCCAGGCAGCTCCCATCCACAATCAGCATAGGCTCAGGATTTCACCTGCCGAAAACAGTGCACTTGCCTACTACTAAGTATATAAGTTGAGAGCACCGGATGAGAAAATTGACAAGTAGGCAAAATTTTCTATAAATGTAAAATGTGCTTAAAATCCCCAGATGCTATATTTATTTCTGTGGTTTTGCTGAGGGTATTTGGGAGCACACTTTTTAGGAAGTGAACCATACTATTTAGGAGGTCCCACAGAGATGAAGCGGTGGAGCCATCTTTGGGGCCCATAAATCAGAGGGAAAGAGGAGGGGCCATCATCGGGTCCCGCAAATCAGAGAATGAGAGGCGAGGCCTTTTTAATACAAGGGCGGGACGTCTTACAACACTTCCGCAGTACCGTTGGAAATTAGTATGGAGGATATTTTTTAGATACTGCCCATCTTATACTAAAAAATAAATAAACTACACTAAACAGGAGGCAGCATGTGTAGTAGACAGTATATGTTTTATGGACACAGTTGTCAGGAGGCTGGGCTGTGCTGGATGTGGCCCATGCAAGCTTCCAGCAGTTGGACTATTTTGTGAACATTCTTTGTTGTATTTATTTTACTGAACTTGCACAAAGGAACATGTCTGTATGTCCACCATACATGCTGTGGCAATATGTCAGTAAATCTTGACATCTACGTCACAAATTGCCTGCACCTGTTGCAGCAGAAAATATCCTCCTAGGTGTTCTCTTCAGCTACATTTTATTCACCAAAAGAGAGAGACTTCCTCTGCAGAGCGTGCAATCAAAAAAAGAAAAAAAGGAAAAGATAATCGGAAGGAGATTTAGCACCGAATATATTGTAGTGAAATTTTTCTGTCCTCATGTGCCACTAAATTTTCTTTTCTATGTCAAGAATCTCCTCGGGCAAAAGAATAAATGACAAGTGACAGATTTTTTTTTCTCTCTTTTTTTTGGTATTCTATAAATGCGATGTGTCAAAATCATGAATAAAGTTTCAATTATAAAGAGAACAGCAGGCACGGAAGCCCTGTGAAATAATAGTGGCGGTACCGTCTTGAAAGAGAAGCAATTATGTGAGATGTGCGCAGGGGGTTAATTGTGTTCACGCAGGCTTACCAAAGGTATTGATCATAGCTTGCACCTTGAATCCATTGCACAAAGCAATACTTACTTTTTTTTATTTGAACTGTACAAAAGACAACGCAACAAACAATTCCTTAAATGGTAGATTATGGGAATCTCATTTGATTCTGCAGTGTTTTTTGTTAAATTACTATTATTATATTATCTTTGAGTTAACCTGTATCCTGTAGCAATTTCAAAGCAATGTATTGACTCTATTGTTGCACTGAATTGTTCCTTTGCTACCACAAGATACTGAGCTGTAATATCAAGTTAGTTCTTATTGCTAGTCATAAAACTTTAAAGGTGGGATAAAAAAAAACATGCTTAACATTTAGCAGACCTGTGCTCTTGGTAGCGCTAGGTAGGCAAAAAATCATGGACAACATGTATTTGTTATGTTCCAAAAGATATGTAAGCAGTAAAATAAACTTTAACAGCATGACCTTTCTGAAACAAATATGTCCATCCCACATAGCAACCAGCACCATATACCCATGAATAAGCCATCATTTTTTTATTGAGTTTACGGAAAATACGATTTTTTCTTCAATTGAAAGCATGCAACAAATAAATAAATTAATAAATGCAAATGTGTATTTATTTGCAAGTCAGAACTATGGACACGGGTTGATCGAATTCATCCACAAATTCTTAAGGCCTCCAAAATGTGAAAACTTACTGTTAGTGGTGTGCGACATCATTCTCCCGTGTTTCTCCAATTCAAAGCCTTTTTTTTTTCTCCATTCCCAGCATGCTTTTCCTTCCTGTCCTTATGCATGAATCCCGCCGCTCGTGTTGAAAGGTCGTGAATAACGTTTACTCCCCGCGAATCTTTGTCGACACCTTTCAGACTATTAAGGAAACTCTGCCAGAGGATCGAGGGGGGAAAAAAAAAGCGATGGGATTTCTAATGAACAGCTCCTTATTGATCTGAGAACAAAACAGCTGTTAATTATGTGAGAGCGGAGATTTAATTGAATGGGTGAAAAGAGGCCTCCGTGCGCGGGGCTAATATTCAACGAGGAACGGGGGGGAGGAATTTGACGAGCACGAGGCTGACAGAATAATGCTACAGCACAAATCATCCATCAGCCGCTGCCTTGATTCCTCTCTTTGCACAGCTTGAGCAGATACAACCTCCTTCAGTTGTTTCAATTTTTTTCCCCCCTTTTTTATTATTCAGTTGCATTCAGGCTTTTCCAGTTTCTGTGATGTACAAATAACAAATAAAGAAATGTGTAACGAGCACTGGGTCTGACAGAACACGTTGACTCGACCCGGGGGGTATTTAGCTGCGTCTGGAGTGTAGTCCTGTGAAGGGAAAAAAAAAAAAAAGGATGGGATTTGTGTTATCTTGTGTTTGTCTTTAATTTGCTGTTGTCAGTCATCTGTGTGTGACTCACTCCCGCGCTCAATCTAATTCAGCGGAACTGAATTCACAAATAAGCATCCAGCCTTGTGGTTTCACTACAAAACGTGGCAGAAGGGAAAAATCGTGAAATGAATGTGGCTGGCTAGACTCGCATCATTGTAGCTTTTGTTCAGGGCTGTAATTCGATTCGCGAAAATAAAACACCCTTGGTTTATTTACATTTTCTGGATTTCCTGTTATTGGCACGTGCTGAATACAATTAAATGGAGTCAGTCAGCTCATAATCGTATGACAAAAATCTTGTAGTAGCCTAGTGTGCATATATGTGCATATGTAGCGAAGGGGGTGAGTTAACAGTAATCATGCCTGGGTTTCACGCTAACAGTTAGGCACATAGTATAGTGATGTCGCTTTTAATCAAGTAACAGCTGCACTAAGAAGAAAAAAATAAAGAAAAAAAAAAAACTCTTGATCTTAAAAGAACACATCCAGCATGAAAATGGACTGGAATTGCTATGTAATGTATTTGTAATTGTGATCTAAATTGTTATTTTGTTAATGCGTGTTCATTTTTTTAAGAATGTTTGTAAAATGAAAATGTATTAATAATACGCTTGAAACTGTATTATTTTGATGCAAATGTGTGTTGGCTTGTTGTGTTTTAGCAGCGTTTGTTTTGTGCTGCCCGTATTCAGAAATCTTGACTCAGATTCTCAGCTCCAAGACTCAGTTGAGAAGTTTTCTCAGTTGGGAAATAGGGAGGGATTTTGTGATTCGCAGGGCTCAATCTGCTGCTTGAACTCAATCAACGTCGGTCCTCAACTTTGACTCAAGATTAAATTCAAGTGCTATTTTTCTTCCTTCTCAAACACTGTTGGCACGTACAGTAATTGCCAGAAATTAACTTGCTGAAGTACTTCTGCAAACAATCAACCTACAGTAACATTTGCACTCAGTTGTGAGTCAAAGGCCTGTATCCAGTCTTCGTTCTTTTTTAACATTTGACTTACAAGTAAATGCAAGTGTTGCACCTTTTCTTCACCAACCCAGTCTCTTAGTGTCAGTGGTTGCTGAACTTGCCAAAAGTGGGTTTGTGAAGAAAAAAAAAAAATCTTTCTTTTGTTATTCAAATTTAAGGACGAATGTTGATCGAATCCCAGTCGAAGTTATGGGCAAACCCCGTTTGAATCCCAGCGTACGTTATTCATGGAAACTACTGCGTACTTTCCTGTCTGTTGAAGAGTCCGGGCCACAGCTGTATTAATGGGAGGTTTTGATGCGTGACAAACCAGAAAAGCAGGCTTAGTCCACTCTGCGCCGTTCCTATCAGTGTAGTCTTGATTCACGCACGCTTATTTTATGCTCTCCTCACATCATTTTTGTGCGTGCCAACGGCAGTGTCCGGTGTCAGCGGGAGGAGAAATGAGTTTTCTTCTTTAATAATGTTCGATTTGCATGGGGCTGCATACCAATACAAATCTGACTTGCCTCCTGCACAGGCTTCCGTATATGCAGTAACATAATGAGCACTCAGTGATTAAGTTTGGGGGGGGTGGGGGGGGTGGGGCTTGTTTTAAATGAGAAATGCTTGTCTGCATTAACTTAGACATGAGTCAGAGTAAGAGAGCTTTAATATCTACACTAAGACAAATCAATCATATGCTTTCTTTGTCTTTCTCATCAAAATGTACCTATAGTGTGTCCTAATATAGTTGTCTGTATCTAACTTTAGTAGCCAGTAGGGCTAAATATGTATCTGTTCACATGCAGGTGTAAACCAAAGTCTATAGGCAAGCAAAGTTAACTGGATTGCAAGCCATAGTTCACACTAATGATACATTATTCCCTTGGGACACTCTGTTAAGACAAGCAATATGTTTGTATGCTACTAGCTTTTATAATTAATTGTTTTTAAAAATAAATATTTCACTCTTCTTGTAACTGTGAAAAGTAATTCAGCCTGAAGCAAAACCTCAGATTGTTAATTCATAATTACAGGAGTAATTTTAAGACACATCCATTTAATTTAAGCATGTTGCCATGGACGATTTACTTGTCATCTCATAGTTCCGTATGAATAAACTGCTGTTGGTATTAGAAGAACATTTATTTTGAAAATGATAACCAAGCCTCTTTATTGAACGGGCAATGCACACAGAACGGCTTTTGTTTTCCTTTTCTTCTGTTCACATCTGTACTTCCCTGTAAAACAGATTTATCATCAGCCGAAATAGACGTGAATCTGATGCGCTGTTGATATATTCGGAAACATTTGGCAAGGAACGTCTGAAAATGGTTGACAGATCCAAGTCGGATTTCTCAGACAGAGAATGACCATCTCAGACATGGTTACGAATGACCAAGTCTCCTTTTCTACTATGTGGAGCTCCTCCTAGTGCTTTTTTTCCCCCTCCGAAATAAAAAGCATTTTATGTAAATCACCACTGGACGTGAAATAACAGTATATACTGTATGGCTTATTTTATTCATTAGCAAGTTCAGAAGGGACCCTTCTGACTCATGCAAGTTCAGCTGACTAATGTTGTGCAGCATGTTCGTCTGTCTAGGTAGTGGATAATGTATACCTGTTAAATAAATAACTTCCTGTAAATTACTTGTACTGTGAAGTTCTATTACCAGGCAAGGCTGGCTGGGTGTCAGTTCACAGAGTGTCCCGGAGGGCTTTTAGTATAAAATTTCATAGTTGCACATTCTTCTTATTTTCTCATTACTACGGACCACTTGGTTTATTCAGATGCCACTGACACTGATTAAAAATGATCGAATTAATTGGTTATACATCATCATTTTAGATAATCTGTGATGTGGGGTAGAATTTGTGTTCGGTCGAAAAACTGTCTGCAGCACATAAACTTGATTCCGATTGGCCCAGGCTGCCCAGATCAATATATTATGTATGGTAAGATTCATTTATTTTTTTTATATTTTTGAAGGACTGGATCTGTAGTGAAATAATGAGGTGGTTGTATCTTTTAACATTCTGATGCATTGACCATTTGTCTGTTGCTGTATGAGAAATGTAATTAAATTATATACCGTCTCCATGCCAGCATGTCAAATGCAGATACTTGTTGCTCTTGTTCCATTGCACAGCTGATCTTGTTTTGTAATTTACAAATGTGGTTTTGAAATACCCAGGGTGTACATATGTTTCCTTCATTTTTAGGAACAGTTGCCTGTTAGAGAAGTTGAGAGACGGTGACTCTGGATATGGTTGGCCATTGGGTACGAAATTAAACAAGACTTTACTAATTAGACACGTTAACATTTAAAGGTGACAGTGCCTACCCATTGCATCCATGGATCTTGACACCTGTCCAAAACCCGAGTTCACCAGAAATGGAGCGGTACAACAATGTTGCTTTCCTGCCATGCGCAAGATGCGTCTTAAACACCGGCAGTGCATTTAAATGAACTCACTGCGGCTGTGCTCATTCACATAACCAGCCTTAGTAAATACCCCGCTGAAAACATTTTGCGACACATAATTTTGCAGCCCTGGTGGTGATTTGCTGCATGCTTGGTGCAATGCCCCATAATTGCGGCAATGCCCCATAATCGTGGGAATGCCCCATAATCTGTGCAATCTGTGCAGAAAAAATGCACTTAACTCTATCTGAAGGCATTATATTGGGGCAACATGATACACCCTCAGGCTTTTCCCCTTAACTTATGCACCAGTTACGCACCCAAGTCTTAATGCACTTAAACTGCTGAGGTGCGGAATTCTGGACGCATAGTCGCATATCTCAGGTCTGAATAGGCCCCAAAATGCTTACCTCTTTATACATTTGTTTTAATATTCTTGGAATGGCTGGTGTTCAATTAAGTAAGGATTAAGTGAAATTGGTGATTGATGAATTGCCTGTTTGTATTTGTTACACTGCTGCCTAGCACTGCTGCAGCAATCGTCCAAGAAAGTCTCATTATGGAACTAGCAGTGCGCCTGTTTATTTTATTAACTGGAGAACTTAGGCCCTTGTTGGCTCATGATGAATGGTTAGAGGGTTCTGTGGCGTGTGTGAGTTTATATATTGCCATATCTGTCCCTTTTCCCCAGGGAAACCGTACATTGTGTAGAGACACATCATTACAGATATGGGCATATTGATTTGTTTTATTTAGCCACATGAAATTAGGCTTGCTTTCATGTTACAAATAGCTGCGTATACAGATACATCTTAAGTATATTTTTTCGTTTCCACGGGGGATATCGACAAATTGCCACCATGCCCGGATTTCATGAATAAACATTTGAAACGCTCTAAAAAAAAAAAAAAGTTCGGAGTTCACTGCAAAACGTAGCGATCTTTAAAAATAATTCTGTTTGCTTTCCTTTTCCAGAAGTGCGGGTTGTACAAATGTGTTTTCATAGAAAAATAAAATAAAAAGTTGACTGACCTAATGGTTAGAGAGCAGCTGTTAGCTGCTGACTACCTTTCTCCCTGAGCGTGCAGAGTGAAGTGAAGTGAAGTGCATCAGCTTTGACGGCGAATTGAAATGCATGACAAACAGCGACAGCGAATGGAAGTCACCTTCCTGACCCCTAATTGGTCAATGTCAGACGGAAGATTGGCAGGCGCTGACTGGTCCGCCTTTCGCAAGCAGATTGTGGGTCATTCTCAACCAACAAAGCTATGAATCCATTCAAAATCGATGAATGGAAAAAAATAAAAAACACAAAACTGGACATGTCTGGAGGTAAAAAGAAAAGTGTTCCGGTGTTGAATTAGGGTGACTCACTGACACAAACCACAAATGACTCAACGATGTCGGCTTTATGTGGGAAGAGGAGTTCCTGATGTCCTGTCGTGTGCTCTGGTATATTTGGGCTTTGGAATAGGATTGCCATTAAAGGAGACTCATATTTAGATTTTAATGTGACTGCGTCAGATGGCTGCTGCGAGCACCTTAAATGTTACACAGGTTGCAGAGACGCAAAACCATTTCCGAGTAAGCTTTTTTTTTTTTTTTCTCTTCTGTAAGCTACAGGAACCTAGTGGATTTCCATTTCCCTCTTGTAATCACCTTCTAACTCCTAATAAATGATTAATGTTCTTTAAAATGCGCTGGAATTTAGGACTGTGATTAGGGGGCATTTGCATATGTGCCACGCTTGCAACTCTGCGCTGGTCACCTGGCGGACCTACAGGACGAGGTCCTCAGACAGCATTGATTAAAATGAGCTTGGTGCTGCTCAGCAGTACATAGGAACGGCTTCATTCTTCCTAAAGTCTAAAGCTCTCGGCGCAAACGTATCCACCACAGAACCAAATACTCGCATTCTCGCTGAGAGACCGACTATGCGTTTCACAGAAGGCGATAAAGGTAATCATCAAACAAATGTTTCCATTCCATTCCAATGGATTAATTATCGATACTTGCAGGCTCTAAGCCAGCACACTGAGCGTATATACAGTATTGCATATTGACACTGTTCCCAGAT
The DNA here is from genome assembly GCF_013347855.1 of Anguilla anguilla. NCBI lineage: Eukaryota > Metazoa > Chordata > Actinopteri > Anguilliformes > Anguillidae > Anguilla > Anguilla anguilla. The sequence goes on from NC_049213.1 coordinate 9,413,624, forward strand.
CAGCTGATAGGGCTATTCCCATGTTTTGAATTCCCATGTTTTGTGCTGTTTGTGTGAGGTGATTTATCCTGGTAAGTCTGTGTGGATTAGTCTTGTTACCTGGTATGAAATCCAGTCAGCGCCTTGACTGACCAGCACTTCCACAGGGTAGTGCATAACTGCCATCACTGTTGTGAGGAATCTCATCTGCATTTAGTAACACATTCCTCCAAAACAAACTGTGTGGGAACAAAATGACGTAAAATGACACATTTGTGGAGAAAAACTCGGCAGTGAGCACACCCTCGGTTGCCTGCAATTGGTCTAACATATCAAATGGGTGACTGCGCTGGCAGCGTACCATTTCATCTGATTGACTAAAGTGAATAAAAAATCAGCGGCATCGTTTTGTGTGACAAATATTGTCACTTCCATGTTTCCTGTGGTCATGACAATCACAGAATCAGAATCTGCACACGCCCCCCCCCCCCACCCCCCCCACCCCCCAAACGAACGCTTTGAAGCCGCAATGTGTATACAGTACACAAGTTTGCATGTGGCGCCGTTTTTGGCTGTGGCTCGATTTCAGCTGAGTTATCAAGCCTTCGCATCAACTATATCCCCAGCTTATGGAGAGACTGGGGGGGAGGGCATGGTGTGGGAGTGTGTTCAAGAAGCTCAAGAAACGCAACGGGAAGATTTCACAGATTTACTTTTGTTTCTCAAATGGTACAAGGAACGTTTTGCATATCTATCTCCAACCTAGCAGCCTGACCTCATCAATTACCCATAACTTTTTTTGCTTGAAAATGTAAACTTAAATCATAATCTACCAACGTATGCGGTCAGTCATGTCTCACACACGGTCATTTACAAGTCTAACTCCGCCTGTGCCTCACTCTCTCCTGTCCATCAGCGCCACTTCGCTCAAATTCACTGGTCCCCTTCTCTGCGCCGCATCGAATTCACAGCCGTCTCTGCTGTTTGTCCTTAATGAGTCCATTTGGCTGCACAGCAGCCGCTTCCGTGAGCGCCCACTGCACCGGATGGCTACGGCTCCAAAGAGTTGCGCTAATAATTAGAGAAGAATGCCCAAGAACTCTCTCGGAATATTACGCTGTGAACAAAGAGAGCGCTATTCAAAAAGAACGCTGATTAGCTAAAGGCCACCGCTGATAAAGTCGCTGTTCTCCTCCTCTCTTCACACAATGAGCAAGCCATAATATCAAATCCAAAATACGAAATTATACCAGCTGAAAACGGGCTGTGCCACGGAGAGCTTTCTTTTCAAAGTTCAGATGGACTTAACCTTACACTTTTTTTTTTTTTTTACCTTTTGTATATGCGCTATGCACAAAAAAAGGAATACTGGCTCCAAGCTGGTTCTGGCAGTAAAGAGAGTCTGGCAGGATTTCAGCTGCCGTTTTGCTGTTATTGTCTGTATTGCCTCGGCGATTGCGGATTCTATCAGTACTGGGTTAGAATGTTGTGTGGGTGGACTGTGAAGTTGTCATGTCTTGTCTTGTTAGGTCATTCGAAAATATGATTGACTCTGAAATAAAGATGTTATAATATATGAGATACTGAAATATATCAGCATTTTTTGCAGAGGAAGAATATGCAAACAGAACAGTATACAAAGGTAAATAGATGTCATATTGCATTTCGCTAAGGTCAAACCACTTATCATGTTTAACTGTGCAAAGGAAAAATCACAATAAGCTACTGCAGAAAATGTGTAATATATAACAGGGAAGATAACAGACTACCAATCATCTTCCTGCTACTTAGAAGCCGAATAATAGACAGGCAGTTGTTGGAAGAAGCGCCTCTTGTCTTCAGAACCACCTTAGCTAAACGGTCTGAAATAGACATTTTCAAGCTTTTTTTTGTTGTTGAAAATTTGCTTTGTTTTAAATTTGTTTTTTCCACAGGAACACCTTTACAACTACCACTGGGTGGCAAATGAGCGCTCAAAACCATACCATATGACAGATAACACCTCAGACACAGAGGCTGCGTTAATGTAGGATTCTGTATATTTTACACAGCTAAGACAAGCCAAAATGGAGGGAAAAAGACACTGTGTTCTATAAACGTAGATATTGGTCTGACATTTTATTGTGTATTGATCGTAATATTTACACAGTCGTTGTTCTGTATCAATGTTATTTGGCTAACAAAGCTTATGGCAAAACAGAGAGTGGGCTGTGGGTAACGTTGGGTGAGCTGGACCCCTCCGATTATCATGTAATTCGTGGTGAGTAGCTCAGTGGACCTGGGTCTAAAACTAACCCTTTAATATGAACTAGCCCTTTAAGAAAAGCATGTGGATCACCGTTATCCTTATCTGAAATTTCACAGCATGATCAAGGTTTACTGTTTAGTACTGCTGCCTTGCTATACAAAAAAATTTATAAAAAACATGGCGGTGGCCCAATTCAACCTATAACAGGCTGGTATCATCAGAAACCCAACACAAAACCTCATGAAAAGCACATTATTTACTCACGTATTTGACAGACATCTGAGGAGCCTTCATTTCCAAAATTATCAGCAATCTCCTACAATTTCAGCTCCCGAGCTCTGAGGCTCTTGGCATGAAGTAGCCAATAGCCAGTCTATTCAGTCTCTCCTGTCCAGTGCTACTTCTCAGGTAGTTCTTGATTCATTTTCATTTGACAAAAATGGTTCCTTCATTTAAACAGGGCTCTGCTGTTGCTACCGTGACCGCATTAGTCTACACCCTTCACCAAAGGTTACTGGATGATGTACAATAAGCATTCTCGCAAGTTAGGAGACTAAAGTGCGTGTTCCCGATCTCAGTTTTAAAACATGCCCTGAATGACAGCAGTTGAGCAAGGAAAGGTTGTTGATAGATCCGTGATCCGACAGATTTTTTGGTGATTGCTTTTTCAAAAAGCCATCCAACTGTGACAACTTGTCTACCTTACTGTTCCGGTACATTTTCTCTTTTCTATTCTGAGATCCACTTTTGTGTTGATCAGGCATTTTGATACGCTTAGTTGTTGCTATGACCCATCTTTACTCTCTTCCTCAGCTACAGAAGTTAATGTTCTTAAGAGGTGAACATCTGTGGTCATTGTGGATATATCTGTAGGAAATCCTGAGTGCCAAAATCTTGGTGCTGTATAGGTGTGGGGCATTCCCCGCCAAGGCATGTAACTGCCATACCAATAATTTTACAGTATATAATAAATATTTAATACAACGGAGTGACTTAAGGAGCATAGCCATTTTAGATGTAATTACTTCCAGCTGTCTCGTCAACTAACCCTTGATAACTGCCTTGTTGTGGTAAGCATTAGGCACCAAAATATATAATTTATTTTCATCTGTTGACATTGACTATAATTACATTATTCATTTGTCATATTTCTGTGACAATGGAATGCTGTTCTGATATTTTCAGCTTTGAACCAACAGCAGCCGGCTACTTGTGGACATGAGCGTGCTCCCCATCCCAAACAAATTCATTAAAAATAAATAAATATACGCCATACGACCAAAAGTATCTGGGCACCCCTTGGACTAGGGCTGTTTTTCTTGGTTTGGGTTAGGCCCATTTGTTGCAGTGAAGGCAAATCTTAATGGTACAGCATACAATCACATTCTAGACGATCCTATGCTTCCCCAACAGTTTGGGGAAGGCCCTTTCCTATTTCAGCATGACAGTGCCCATGGGTACACAGTGTGGTCCATATAGAAATGGCTTTGTCAAGAATGGTGTGGAAGAACTTGACTGGCTTACACAGAGCCCTGACCTTAACCTCATCCAACACACTTTGGATCATTTGGAAAGCCAACTGTGAGCTAGGCCTAATCACCCAATCAGTGTCCATCCTCACTAATGCACTCTGGCTGAATGGAAGCAAATCCCTGCAGCAACGCACCAAAATTTAGTATAAAGCCTTCCTAGAAGAGTGGAGGTTGGTGTGGCAGCAAAGGGTGGGACAACTTATTAATGGCCATAATTCTGGATGTCATGTTGAAAATAGCAACATTACTCATGTGAAAATGGTGTGCTTTCTGCAATAAAATGTGTTATTCAGGAATTTTCCCAGTTGTCCTCTCAGTAGACCATATAGCTTTGTACAGCTTCCTGTAACATGGATGTTTTTCAGAGATCTGTGAATTTTGAGTCTGCGCAGATACAGAATTTCTCACAAAGCATTAGCTTAGCTTTTAACCCCCCCCCCCATAAAGACCCATCCAGGGCTTAGAAAAGTGCCGCTCAGTGATAGCAAATCACCGGACTGTCTGGCTGTTTCCTGTGGCTCGCTGCAGTGCAGTCACAGCAGCAGCACTAGCTCAGCTCTGTGTAATAGCTAGCAGGTTAGTCATGCGTCTGCTGGCTAGCCAAGAAATCAAACGGAATTATTTATGAAAAAAATCAACGGTTACTCCAAAAGTATTATTGTACTGTAATCTGTATTAAAATAGTATTGAATAAATGGGTTATATCTGAATATAACCAGTGGAATGGCCAAGGTTAAATAATTTGTGCTTAACCTTCACTTGGAAGTATGTTTGTGTTCCTTCTTTCAATGCATATAGATTAGAGTTTTCATTCATCATTGGAAAGTGTGTTATGAAAAACACGAACTTGTGCATTTAGTTACGAACCACATTCTTTTTGACCATGAACCATTTTCTTTTTGACCATGCTGCTTACCTATTACAAAGAGCACATTCAACCAATTATTTTGTAGTTTTTATATTTTATTTAATGGTGTGTGCCCTGCGATGGACACATAGGGTATGTTCCTGCCTATCAGCCAATGCATGCTGGGATAGGCTCAAATAAATCCCCCCATGATCCAATCTGGAATAAGCGGGTTAGATAATGGATGGATGGATGTTTTAGTTTCCCAATTTGCAGTACTCCTATCAGCTGCTTCTGCAAATAATATCAATATGTGTCCTAGGGCGATACTTTCTAGACTAATGGCATCTGCACAAACTGGAACGTACGTTTGCAACAACTACAGCAGCATGTTGGTGATAGGAAATGCAACTCTGTCCCCAAGTAATGTTTGGGACCCTATTTTTAATGTCAACATGAGAGACCTATGTCTCATGTTTCTTTTCCTCTAGAAATTCTGTCATCTCCTGTAGTCTTGGTAACTCTCAAAACACCCACAGGCATACGCTGATACACAACACCAGAGCGTTTTCTGTGCTTAATCTAAGTAATATCATGATAATTTACCCAAAAGAGCTCTTCTATTTTGGAGACACTTATTGTTTGGTTCGAAATGGCTCTGCCTCATTCATTTTCATCGTTCTTTCCACAGGGGAGTTTTTTTTTTTTTTAAGTACCGCACTTGGTGTGTTTTTGAGGTTCGCCCTTCCAAATTTTCCTATTTTTCCTGTACATTTTCTTTGTGACAGCATCTCTGTAAAAAAGTGCTATCCAAATAAAGTCTAGCTAGGGTCCCTCATGGTGGTGTATGCCTAAATGGGTGGGTGTATTTTCATGGGGGGCTGGGGTGTGTGGCTAGCTACAGATAATGATAGTGATACAAAGGTTATTTTATTCAGATTGTCTTTTTGATCTGATTTTTAAATTTTTTTTAAATATGGGACATCAGTTTAGTCTAAAACTTATTTTTCATCTCTCCATTTTAAGAGAATGTGGTCCAAACGTGATGGATATACAGTGGGCCAAATTGGGTGTCTCCTCTGCTTTGGCAGTAAAATACAATGTTTTTAAAACTGTAATCCCAAAGCACTTTATCTGGTCGTACTGGATGTGGCTCCTTTAGTACTTCTGTTCTTCTCGGTTGCTTTTTTATGGGCCAGGTTTATGAAGTGTGTTCCTGTCTCCCCTGTTCCATCAAACTGTGGCTACAGACATATTTTCCTTCTCTGAAATCATAAAAGTTCTCAAAGTTACCCCCAGAAATTTCCAAGAATGTCTCTTTAAGACCCATGTCATCATATTCAGCAATATCAAAGTTTCAATATCACTGAGATTATTCTGCAGAGAGAGTAGGAAGAACTGCTTTGTGACCAAAAAAAAAATTGTAAATTCTCCTTCCCTCTAGAGAGCAAAAGCCAGTTGCATGGGATTTATGGTTGATCTGTTATGAGGTAAATGTCAGATAATGTTAAACACACAGTGAGTATATTATGCTTCGCCTGTGTTGCTTTGGTTGAGTGGATTAGCTACCTCAAATGCACCCTGAAGCAAGATCTAAGGGAAAGTGAGAATGGTGGCCTCTGAAAATGAGTCTTCCAATGCGCCCTTTCCACAGGGACATGATTGTGTCTCTTTAGTTACAACATTAACAGAGGAGGGATGCCATTTTGTATTTGCAACGATGGCTTTTATATAATTGTTGTTGGTTTTGCACCTTTTCTGTTTGAATATTTTATCCACTTATTTGATTTGGCTTGCATTTTTACTCTTTTTTTATATGTAGTCTCTTCTATTCCGTTTTGAAACACTTTGAACTGCTTGTTTCCTTATATGAAATGCATATTGACTATGTTTGTTTCCCTCCTCTTCATTATTAGATGAGAAATATTTTAAATTGTATGCATTCAAATGGCCTAATTGTAAAGGCAGAACTGAGAAAGGACTACATTTTTAACAGCTTTATTCCTAACATGTCACATGACTGCAGTATGGTGATATTCATCTATTTGGTGTATTATTTTTGAACTCCTTTCTCTGTTTATAAGGATAAATTCTATTTTTCTTAAAAAATCCAGCCTCCCGGCACATTAATGTTTCTTGGATTAAAGAACTATAAAGTTGTTTCACATTTATTTGATTGAATGTGAAACAACTAAAGTCTGATTTGATTGAATTGCATATGCCCTTAAACTGACTGCATTTGGTTGAATCTAAGGGACTATCTCTACACAAGAAATGTCCATTCTAGGTTTAATATTAGTAAAACATGTTTTCTGTGCTGTAACAGGAGCAACATAAGGTAATTAATACCATTGCTGTCTAGCTGGCAAAATCCTGGCGGTACAAAATCAGTTACAGTTCTTAAATCTGTTAGTTGCCACCTGCAGTTTATAAACCAGCTAACTGGATTCCCCAGCTACAATTTTTTTTCCAGAATGGCACAAAACCAGAGCTCCATGGTGACTCAGTAGCAGAGGCTGGGCCCCATAGTGTCACGCCTTCAGCTGATGCTGCTTTATCCCGCCAGAGCTAGGGTCAGTGTTTCCGCCTGAGTGATTTACCTCTTGGCCTTTGCTTCACCCTGCAAAGTGCCCGGCAACCACAGGCTGCCACTACTTAGGTCTGAACTGGGCTGCAGAGTCACAGCTGATGAAGCCTGTGAGAAGTCATTTTGTTCTTTCTCGTTGTTCTATTGTTTGAGCGAAAATATATGTTTCATAACTGTTTCTTTTATGGATATGCCTGTCCTCCAATCAGTGGTAGTTCTCTCCTGTACTACTGTGTACCCTGTCGGGTGTAAAATGTTCAGTGGCTAGCAGGTGAATGAATTGGAGGAGTGCTTTACATTACAGGCATTTAGCAGACACTCTTACCCAGAGCGACATGCACATTTTTTTTTTGTTTGCATAGCATTTACATTACATCCATTTATACAGCTGGATATATACTGAAGCATTGCAGGTTAAGTACGTTGCTCAAAGGCACAACGGCAGTGTCCTACCTGGGAATCCAACCTATGACCTTCAGGTTACAAGGCCAACTCCATACCCATTATACTACACTGCCAATCTAAATTTTCTGTGCTCCTTGCACTTGCCCAGGTGACTTGCAAGACAATTGGGTACTGTGGGTGCTATTAAAAATGTTTACAGTGCATTATTGTATACAGAGTGCACAGTGTGGAAGCTTTCTCAAGAAAAGAAAATAAATTAACTGCACAAAGTACAATACCCGGTATTTGGAAGCAGAAGACCAGAAGTGATCTGGCATCTAGAGAATACATCTGGTGATGTGGACATACTGTAGTTTGACTGGAGGTGCAGATGAAAATATATGAAGGGATGAACTGATAGGCAGACTAATTGGCCATTGGAGAAATTTATTAGAGGAAGCAGTGAAAAACACAGAAAATGGTTTATAATGTTCGGTCGGGGTAAGAATAAAAGAATATTTAGTTATTTCAGGAGTTATTTCAGTTACTGAGGAAAACACATTTTTCCACAAGTAGCAGAGCTCCAGAGTTTTAAATGATATTGAATTACACTTACAGACAAATGCTTGTGCACAGACTGAAGCTGCAATTAAAGTTTGATTGTGATTGACTAAACTTCACATTTCAAAATGGCAGTAATGCTCAATATGTAATTGTGGTCGAAGAGGAATCGATATTCTCAGAATCAGTCAAAACATAATTCTAAATTCTATTTAGGACAGACATCTTTATCAGATATTGTCATCACCAAGGTTACATTGCATCAGAAGCAGTATTGCAAAGTTGTTTACCGTTTTCTTATCTTTCTTGTCTCATTTATGAGATACACAATGCATTTTACAGGTATGGAGCAGTGAGAGGTTGTATTATATGCAAAGAAAGCAGTTGGTACCTGGAAAAAAAAAAAAAAAAAAAGAAACAACATAATATTGTATTCCAGAGCCTTGAAGAAATGATATAAGATTCACAGCATACTGTATATACCAAAGGTCAAGGGAAACAAATGTGAAATGTCAGTGATTAATGTGATTATTGAAAATGCAATACTTCCAGACAGGCCCTTATTATAGCAAAACAGTTTGCAGATGACAATCACTGTGCAAAACAAGCTGATTTGTATTGAAGGATATGATATTATTTCATTACATATTGAAAGAACGAAACAATTACTGAATTAAATGGTCATAGTAACTGCAGTTTTTGTTTATCATACATGTGCGGTGGTATGTGAATGTTCAGTACATATCACAAAGCCCCAAATAAGCTTCTTTCATTGTGACAGACTATGTGGAAATTTGAAAATATTTGACATCAAATTGACCACCCTGGCAGTTCTAGTGGTAACTGGAACATAAATAGTTTTGGCCCAAATTGCAGTGTGTGTTTCATTGGCATGTATGCTAGACATTCTGTGCCCATCTCAGGGGACCAGACTTATCACTTTTGCTTTGATAATAGACCTGGCTTTGCTTCAGGACTGGTTATTTCCTCTTTTTATTACTGTAACCAGAGGAAATCGATTTTTGGAGAAGCTCTCAGGAAACGCTAAAGCATTGTATTTAGGGCTGCCATAAAATGTCAATATATTGAATATTGATTGTCACATTGTTATATTGACAAATGTTTGAGGCATTGTTGTATTAAAGTTATGGTAAAGCCAAATTTTGTTGGTGTTCTGTTTTTCTATTTATTTTGCTTTTGTAATTTGGATGGCAGCATGCCCCAAACCTATACAGCACAGAGAGTTTGGCACTTTTCAGGGTTCCCTACAGAAATAACCATTCCAGCATAACCAGTATTCCATTGTCACAGAAATATGGCAAATTAATAATATCATTATATTCCATGTCAGCAGATGAAAATAAATATATATTTTGGTGCCCAGTGCTTACCACAACAAGGCAGTTATCAAGGGTTAGCTGACGAGACAGCTGAAAGTAATTACATCTAAAATGGCTATGCTCCTTCAAGTCACTCCGTTGTATTAAATATTGATTATATGTAAAATTATTGGGATGGCAGATATGCCATCTGCCAAGTTATGACTTGGTGGGGCATACCCCATACCTATACAGCACTGAGAGTTTGGCACTTTTCATGGTTTCCTACATAAATAACCACATTGCCCACACACACTCTCAGTCCTTAAAACCATTAATTTATCGACCTTCTGACCTCACTTGGACAGATTCCACAAATAAAGCCCCAAACCTTTCTTTTTTTTCTTTTTCTTGCCTGATTACATCATCACAAATGCTCCAGGCCCATGACGAATATGTCTACCTATTGGACATTTAGGCACATCAACCAATAAAAACATACACGGATACGGATACACATGCAAAATGGACATATGTAGGAATGCTCTCATTTAAAAGAGTAAAACTTGGCCGTTCCTGTGTCTTCTTCACTAATAGTTAACTGGGTAGCGCTTCTACCTCTGACACTTTTGGATAAGTCATATGCCGGGTTCAAATCCCCTGTTGAGTATTGTTTCATGTAACTTGGCACAATTTTAATATCAATACTTTTAATCGCAGGCCTAGATTTATGACGTATAGACGATGCTTTGTATGTGTGAGTAACTTGCCATTTCTGTATGTTGAAAGTTTGTTTTTCATCAGATATCTTCTACCAACATACAATTAGTAGGTCTGTTGTGTACAATAGCCCATTAAAAACACTTCCATTTAAAAATATGACATACACTTTCATTTATTTGTCCTTCATGGTAAATTAAAAATGATCACATCCATGTCTATGTGTTTCTATGTGCTAGAATGCGTGTTTGCATGAATATGTGTGTATGCTATCTCTCATAGCCTACCTTTATATTAATTACTATTGTCACTAACCCATAACAAACACAGTCCCAAAATAAATGATATCTGATGAAAAACACCTTTTCAATGTACAAAAATGCCAAGTTACTCACACATAAAGAGCACCATCTATAAGTCATAAATCTAGGCCTGCGATTAAAAGTATTGATATCAAAATTGTGCCAAGTTACATGAAACAATATTTGCTGTCTTAGCTCACACAAATTAATCAAGCTGTATTCAAAAGCAATGCTACCCAATATTTACAAAATTGTTTAAAGTAACTTGGCCCTGTTTTTTTTTTTTTTTTAATCTTACAATCTGAAGACAAGGTCGTCATTCAAATTTTGTGGCACACCAAAGTGTCTTAATAACAAAAATTGCCTCATGCAAGACATTTAAATGAATGTAAGACACAAATGAAATAAATTTGCTAATGTATATACAGTATATGTGTGTGTGTGTGTGGGTATGTGTGCATATATCGATAATCATTGGGAAATTTTCACAATTACTTATGCTTGAAAGAGGCATTTATGCAAAGCCTGGGAGATAAAAATAAAAAGCAGAGTTGAATTCATGCCCTGTCCTTTATTCCAAAGTCAACGTACGCTTTGTTTGCGTAAATTTCCCTGGGCTTCCGAGGGCTTCTGTGTCGGGGGCGGCGTCTCCGCGGCGCGATCGTTCCGCGGCCGGCTAATTCCTTGTTTTCGTTTCCGCGCACGTCGGCCTCGCCGCCCCGCTAATTGCTCGTGCTCCCCACTCTAACGCGCTCGTTTAAATCTCCGCCGAGGACGGCCGGCGCATTCGGATGCGCGCAGCGGGCCGGGGGGGCGGGGTTGCGGGGGGGGGGGGGGGGGGGGGGGGGGCGGCCGGAACCCGGGCCGCCGGGGGCGGCAGTCGTTAATTCCTCGGACGCCGCCTCGCACTGCTCGCGCGCACGCGGGCGGGTCTGCGTCATCGTTAAAGTCCAATTACGTTCGGCGGAAAGCTTTATAAATACTTGTTGCGGAGGGCGGCGGCTGTGTTGCGGCGCGGCCCGACCTCCGCGCGGGGATGATTCGTGTGAAAGAACAGGCCTGATAGAACCCCCACAACGGGCGACTCGCCCCTCCGTGTCACGCAGAGACCGGTGTCTGAGCATTCCAGCGGCCGCGATAAATTAACAGGCAGAAGCCAGCTAGCGCCCATCTCTCTTCTGCTTTCAGTAGCTCTCCCTCTCTCTCTCTCGCTCCATGTTTCTCTCTCTCTCTCTTCTGCTTCCAGTAGCTCTCTCTCTCTCTTCTGCTTCCAGTAGCTCTCTCTCTCTCTCTCGCTCCATGTCTCTCTCTCTCTCTTCTGCTTCCAGTAGCTCTCTCTCTCTTCTGCTTCCAGTAGCTCTCTCTCTCTCTCCCTGTCTCTCTCTCTCTCTCCCTCCCTGTCTCTCTCTCCCTCCCCCTCTTTCTGTCTCTCTCTGTTCATGTCTTTCTCTCTCCCTCTCTATCTCCCTCTTTCTCTGTCTCTCTCTCCCTCTCTCTCTCTCTCTCGCTTTCTCTGTCTTTCTCTTTCTCTCTCTCTCTCTGAAAATAGCTGATCGTTTTCTGAACTCTGTGGATAATGCGCTCTCTTCCACGGTAACCGGAAAGCTCGCTCCGATTCGAAGGAGAAAATGCAGTGCCTGGGGCCACGCGATCACTCCCACTCCCGTCAACGAGACGGGACGGCTGGATTTTAAGTAAAGAGCTAGTCAGACGTACGTATTAATCCTCTGCGTAGCCACCTGTCCAGAGACTGAAGACAGGGTGGTAACAAGGGCAGAGATAATTGATCTTTAATTTTTAACAAACAGAGCCGAGGTGTTTCGAAGCACAGCAGAGTACCCGCGCCACGTTTGCTTTGGGAACAATGCGGACCAAAGCTGTTTAGAAATTAATCCGTGGAAAGAATTTGATTTTGGGCTAGGTCTAGGTTTATCTTTTAAACAGCCTTTTGTGTTGCCTCTTCTGTTCCTAAGTACATTTCATATATGCTCTGCCCTACTTTCACTGTAGTGACAGCATAAGTGGCAAACCAACAATTAAAAGGTCAATGAAAACCTTGACAATATTTTCTATACATTTCAGAATGCAGAATGTTCTATCTCAGGAGAGCTGGTTCACATAGCCCAATTCTAATCCTCTGAACAACCATGAACTCCCAGAGAAGTACTTGCATGGCTATTCAAGGATATTTGCAAGTATGTGTGCATTTTATTGTATTTTCAAGTGCAATTACAGGGACCTGAGAAGAATAAATGGGATACGCGTGAAAAGAGCACATTAAAATTATGAACTGGAATGCTGCTACAAAGTTTAAAATCGTATAGCTCATAATTATTGATCGGTTATAAAGTATAACCTCTCAGTGCATAGGGAGAGTAGCGCTTATAGTTAGAACCATTTTTCCCATGAACAAAGCAACCACGATTTTCAGCGTGACAAACCTACAAATTAGTAATGCATTTACTGCCATTTCCAGGTGTGCCTATTAATGTGCATTACCGCATTTATTCTGCCGGATACATTTTGAGCAGAGCAACGTTTTGTCGAAAGCCAAAAGAAACATCGTTGTGCTCTGTGGTTTCACTTTTTTTTCCTCATACAACTCCCCTCTATTGCTTTTCTCCCTCTCAAGGTCTCCAATTCGAAACTCAGAGCTCCATACACTTCCATAGCAGGTGCACCATTTCCTTCCAATGTAAGGAAAGAATTTCACTTGTATCGTGTTACGAGCTGTTTTCATGGAAACCGGTGGAGTGAAGTGGCTGACCACACATCGGTATCTCCGACCTTTAACCCCAGGACCCTTGCTCAAGGGCTGCCGGTGGTGGCGGCGGTGTGATTGACACGTGGGGTGTCTGTGCAGAGGAAGGAAAGCTAATTGAGAAGAACGAGAGGCGCTTTAAGGGTTGGGACTAAGTAGAAGACAGGAAAACGAGGACTGTAATGTGAAAGTAACGATTCAAGGGAATGAGAAGGGGACTGTTGTTTTGGCAATTCAGGCAGCGCGAGTCAAAACGAGGCTCAATGAGCAAGAGGGTGGAACCGAGCTGGCAGCCGTGGCAACGAGACCGGATGAGTCAAACCCAGAAATCGGAGCGCGGGGCTTTTGGAGTGTTTCGGTTCCCTCGGATCCTTCTGGAAAGGGACAGAGTCAGAACGCGAGGCTTAGTGCTGCACCGGGTCAGCATCGCCTTCTATTTTAAAGCTTGGGTAACGAAGGTCCGCGTCTCTGTTTCACCGGGTGTGGTTTTACGAGTGAATTATGGAGTTTGATCTGAAGGAGAATGCCGCAACTTGTGATGATTTATTATGTCCCTCGGTCTCATCAATATCCTGTCCCTCCATCATCACTTTGACATCACTAAATGCTCAACAAAGAACCTAATGAAGCAGTAGCAGGAGGATATTTGCACGCTAATTAAGAAAAATGAAAGAGGGGAATTTGAAATCTCTTAGTAATTTTGTATCCCTCCATATTTTTTCACATTTCCCACCCCTTCACCACACTTTGAGCACATTAGTTTAACCCATTTCTCAACCTTTCATTTGCTTAATTTAGCTTCTTAGCTATTTAGCTTTTTATTATGCCAGTGCATTGTTTAAACGCTGCTAAAGAGATTTTTCAGATGAGTCAGAAAATGATTAGACTTTATTTTTTAAATACTCTTAATGTGCTTCTTGTATGAAATCCACACTTAGTTTTCCCTCATAGGCTGTGTCACATATCTCTAAATGTATTTTAGCACAACGCAGGGTTGGCTTGTAGCCATTTTCCTTGGTCAAAAATGGCTAGGGTTAGTGACACTTTCAGTTAGAAACCTGCTGATTTCACCTCTTAGTATGTGATTTAATGAATTAAAAATGTAATCTTGTTCAACAAAGCACATTAAATAGAAAAAAAGAAAATATGGATTAAATACAGGTTGTTACATTTGTTTCCGTGCATAAAATTAATAGTTTAATTTAAAGCAATGATGCACTCATTCATGATTGGTGTTCATTAGCATTGTTTTGAGGATGTAAGGAAACGTAGCAGTCGTACTTCCCCCCATACACATAGATTATATGGGTAAAAAGTGTAACTGCATTGTCCATATAATTTTTGAGATCTGAAGATGGCTGAATTTTTCAATAATGCCATGAACCTGCTTCCTGTGAACAGCCTCAGTACCTCAATTAAATTATTGGTCAAGCGCGAGTGAACTGGTTGCAACTGTAATATTCACTCAGCTGTTGCTGCTACAGTACAAACATTATTCTGTGTATTTTTAAGTTACCTACATATTTTTTAATCTGTGAAACCAAAAATCTCATTATGCACCAGGTTGTAAGTGTAGCAGCCTGCCAAACACGAGCTCATCCAAACGTCGGTGTTCTCCCAGCCGGTTGTCAGCTTTGGTGAGATAATTTCATTTCTTAATTTTCAAACTGTATTTGTGAAGGACAAAATTAAGTGGCTCTAATACCTGGGTAATTACACAGACTCGACAACAGCAGCTACAGCATAATCGCTTAGTATGTACACATTTTTATATTGAATGCTATGTCGTACAACTATGAAGACCTGCGTTTGCAGAGGTATTTGAAGTGTCGTTTTCTACGTGCTGTCAAAATGAATTCCTCACAGTAGTCACAATCATAAGCACTAGCAAGGCAAGTCCTTTCTCCTTCCCCCCCTGCAATTATGATATGAACTTCAAACATGCACGTTCAATATTCAAATGCTGAAAAACAGCTTTGACAAATGTAAGCGCAATATGACAGCGTGCGTGTACATAGTAATTACAAAAACGCCGACTGCCAATTTTGAGTGCAAACTACTATCTTTCTTGCGTGGTGTTTACATTCCATAGACTTGCAGTGGCGCTGGACCCCGGTTAGATGTTCTTGTCAAAAAGGACAAAAAAATGAGCCTTTTCTAATTTTGCTAACGCTAATTCTGTTTGCCGAAATGTGATTCGCGCGCTGACAACGACGTCGTGAACGAATCAGACGGGCAGAGGACGTGTCAGGCCGTTGCCCTGCTTTCCCGCCCGAGTGAAAAGCAAACGATGGAACATCGCGGGCGTCGGTCGCTCCCCTCCCGGCGGCTCCGCTCTGCCGGTCGGCCGGCCCGCGGCGGCCGGCGGCGGTCGCTCCTCGGTGGACCCCGGCCCCTCCTCGGGCGACGCCCCGCGTGCCTGTCGCTGGGATCCTGCCGTTGGACAGAAGGTCTTCCCGTCCTGCGGCCCTTGTTGTTCCTGCCATCGGTGTTTCACCTCAACTGATGATAATCATATTAGTCCCAAAGTAGCCATTTAACGCACAAACGAATTACATTCCTGATTCCTTTCTCTGGGTTAGTTGTTGTTAAATATATTTCACACAGACTCGCACAGTAATACCTCCTGTAGGCTCGTCGCAGTCCCCTCTCACTAAGTTTACGTTTTTCTGTGCGTCACGGCACCCTTGATTCAACCTGTGACTAAGCTTGTCGTTACCTGTGACTAAGCTTAATACAAGTCATCTTTAATTCTCCTTTTCTTCACAAACACAGCTTGGCAAGTTTGTTTTTCTCATTTGCCGAACCAAGCTAAGTTAAAAGTTTGCGACTAGGTGACGTCAAGAAAATGGATTCCAAATGCATTGGTATGTTGTATGAGCAGGTAGGATGAGAACCAGACTGGGCGGCGACCGCGCCCTAGGAGTGGAGCAGATCACAGAGGGGGATCACCGTCGCTGTTCTCTTTGCAGACACCGCAAGCTCGGAATGAGGGTTCTGTAGTAAAGCAAGGGGAGGGCACATCGTGTGCATGCAGGTGAAATGTAACGCTGGCTGCTAGCCTACAGTTTTGTTATATTTTGCCCTACCTTTCAAATCAGGCAGTGCTGCTACGTCTCTGGATTTCCACACAGCCCCTCTGTCTCTTTGCCAAACCCCGTTCTGCCAGGACCTTTATGCTTGCAGCCTTTTGAGTCGAAGCCTGCACCCGAGCAAGCCTCTCGCCCATGTTACATTACATTACATTTCAGGCATTTAGCAGACGCTCTTATCCAGAGCGACTTACACACCTTTTCACATTGTGTTTACATTGCATTCATGTACACAGCTGGATATATACTGATGCAATGCAGGTGAAGTACCTTGCTCAAGGGTACAACGTCCATTGTCCTACCCAGGAATTGTGACCTTTAGGTTACAAGCCCAGTTCCTTACCCATTATGCTACACTGCCGCCCCATGTGAGTCAGGGGCATGCGGTCATGCCCGTCATTGACACACAGCCCGCGAAAACAGGGGCTTGAGCCGGAGCCCCGAGCAGCGACCGAAGCAGCCACGATACGTGTGGGCGGAAAAGGTGAAGGCTTTTTGACATGCACGGTCATACATGGACAGTCACACGCGGTCATACATGGACAACCACACACGGTCATACATAGACAGTCACACACGGTCATACATAGACAGTCACACGCGGTCATACATGGACAGTCACACGCGGTCATACATCGACACCCGCGGGAGGGCTTGCGCAAGCCCATCGCTGCCGTGTAGCTCACTTTGGGACACACACACACAATGTAACCGACTTCTGGGGGATTGAAACGGAAATTCGCCCGGGCCGGGCTGCCATCGGACACACGCAGCGAGTCTATCACAGTGCGGTAATGGTGTTTATGATGATAATAATGGCGGTAATAATAATGATCAGGGTCATGGTGACGGTAAGTCACTTTTTTTTGCTGCTTTAACAGTGTCCTCGCAGCACGATGATTACAGTAGTAGGGTCTTTAAAAAAAAAAAAGAAGGGACGTAATTTCAACCCCTGCCGGTGCACATTTGTTTCTGTGAGTGTCGGGACATTAGATGTGCAAACTGGGCCTGCCCCTCAGGGCCGAGGCTCTGTAGCTTCACGAGCAGCCCGAGGAGCCGAAAGTATAGAAGGCTCGCTTTCTGAGGACCCCTGCGGTCGCCTCTCATCAAAGCCGCTCTGATTACCCGTAGCGTGTTCCGCTGAAGTAGTCACGTGACCGGTCAGATCCAGAAATCAGGCCCGGCTCTCGGACCATGCGTTAGAAATGGCCCTTTATTGGATCGCGTTATTGGAATTTTGATTTCCAAAAAATGTGTGGAGGAATGGCCTGGAATCAAGCGACGTTTTTCCTTAACTTGGACTTATATGACCAAATCTTAGACAAGTAACACTTGTCAGTTGTTTTCTTTATAATCACAGTTTGGCTAATTGATTAAGGTGGTTGCTGAACTCTCAACTCTGTTTATGTGAGGGTGGCAAAATAAAAATAAAAACAAAAATAAACACTAAGCTGGTCAAATCAGTGGTAGTGTTATTATTATTAAATACCATTGCCTTGAAGTCAGCCAACTTATCCAGTTGATGTCATAACCCCGTCATATTCCTACAAAGCTAAAAATGCTAAAAGTGTGTTTGTGTGTGTGTGTGTGGTTAAATGCTAAAATATTGGACAGTGGCCAATTTTTTGTTGTTTTAGCCAAGTACCCATATTGAATTATTTAACAAAAATGTATGTGAAGTTGAAGTGCAGACTGTTAGCTTTGATTTGAGAGTTTTTACATCCGTATTGGGTAATTCATGTGGGATTTACATTATATAAAATTGCTCAGTTTAAGAATAAATGTATTTCAATTTATTTATTTATTTGCTCTCACTCTGAAAGCATCCACCATCAAGACTGTTTTTAGACTTGATCAAAATCTTTCACAGTCGTGGTACTGTATGTACCTGCAATAATGAGGACAAAAAAACCACTTCTCTGTTGCCGTGTCACAAGGATACCTTGAGTGGAACAAAGATGTGTTTAACTTTTTGAAATACAATGTCCATTTCACTGCTTTTGAAAGGGGACTTTTCTCTGTAGATGCAAACTCTCCATTGGTGTTAGTTGTGGCGTCCATCTCTAATTATTTGACTGGCCTTTAAACAGAGCTTCTAAAAGAAACTGTTCACACTGAGACAGTTTTATTAAAAAGTTTTCAGGAGCATGAGCCATTTTGTGTTCCTGCTTTTTTTTATGTTGTATTTTGTTATATTTAAACCTGCTAATATGAATGGGTAGTCTGAATATATGTATATCTGTTACAGAAGACAACGAGAAAAAGTACATATGCAAGATTGGATCAGTTGTGGTTTCGTCATGTTTTAAATACACTTATCTTGCCTATGTAGTCAGGTGAATAGGGAAGAGTAAGAAATCTTTTTCAGCCAATCTTGATTTTCTGTAGGCTTTACTTCATTTGTTGTCCTGTTTATAATCATGTGTGAGGTGGAAACCAGGTCTGACCTCTTCTGTACCCTTCTGTATGTATGTTCTATTTACATTCTACATGATTATTAAGGAATACCTACAGTAGAAGCAGAGCTGGGCGATAAACCATATTGATGATTCAGTTATTTAGGTTGAATACTTTGTATAGTAGTATAACATTTTCTGGTTGCATATTAGGGTTTTTTATGTTTACTATCCATTTTTTAAAATCTTATTCAATGTTTCACACCATTCAGTGTCCATGTTATAAAATAGTGCAATTCATTGATTATTACTTTGTTTTTTTAATTCTTGATTGATTCTTGTTTTTCTACAGTTACACTTCAGTTTACTTTGTATATCATTTATATTGGAAAACCAAATACCATCACAATCTGTCATATCCTCAATAATAAGACATATATGATAATATGATGTGTTGGCCCTATTGCCCAGCCCTACCGTCTTTCATTACTAATGTTTCTTATGCACAGGTAGGATTTATCAAATATTTTCAAGAAAAAAATATGTACAAACTGTAATACGATTGAGTGATAATTGTCTATAAGTTAATAATGCTGAAAAACTGATTTCAATGCAAACGATTCCTTCAAAATCCTTCTTAACGGCTTCACGGGGGAACATATTTTATAGTAGTACATTTATGCGATATCACCATGGCTGTCCAAACCAATTTCTCACGGTATGAAATAATGGTGTCTCTGGGGTAAGGCAAAATAAAGGCTTGCTTGGCTGTCCTGGTAACACAGGAAAACAAGAGTAGAGCAGACTGCTGTGCTAATATAAAGAACCAATCGCATGCATTTATTATGACTTCATCACATTGCTGTTCATTTTCAGGGAAGCTTTTAAACATTGTTAGCAAACTGCATTCGGTTAAAAACCACACTTAGATTTGAAATGCCCTTGTACCCATGGTGTCATGTTGAATTTGTGCATATGTGCGATAAGAGAGTCTCTTGGCTGTGGATTGTAACCAACCTCATTGAGAGCAATTCAATTTGAAGTTGGATGCAAGAAAGGACTGAAAAAACCTGCTGAATAATGAATAATGATCCATAAGAAGATCTGGATAAGGACACATTTGGGAGACGGTAGTGTCTTTTAGAACCTTCATGTGTGGACCAAAAAGGGAAACATCAGAATGCCAAAGTCCAGCTCTAACGCCTGTCTGAGGTGGACTCTTCCCACGTGACTCACTGAAGCATTATTCAGTCGTTTTCCACTCAAAATGGAGTTAGCAGTAAATATTGCCCTTTCTGTTCTCCTCTTTCACATACGTTCCATCTAATCAAGAAACAGCATTTGCAGCAAGGCGAGAGACATAAAAAAACTGGCATCTGCATGCTTGGCAGAAGCTTGGTGCTCTTAGAGACCAAACCAATCGGCTGTTGGCTGTAACACAGAAATGATTGAGGCTGTTTGGCCACAGTCTTTAGCAGTGTATTCTTGGCTGTGAAGTAGGTGAACAATCATCATTTCCCCCCCCCCAAAAAAAAAAAAACATTATCCAACTTTTTAATATAAGTTAAGAAAAATAATTTAAAACTTTTTTCAAAATGTAAAATTTAAGAAATATTTTAAATATTCTTTTTTTTTTCAGAAGCCATAGGCCTGTTGAATATATTTAGTTTCACCTAAGTAGCAGGATACCTGACAAGGCCCAACCTGAGCAGTTACAGAACAGCAGGGGGGATAGAATGTCAGTTTAATAGTGATATATACTTTTTAAACAGAGCATGGTCATTAGGGACATAACTTAAATGTCTCATTTGTTATATCTGTAAGGTGGTGTGGTTTGACATGGACCATCAATCTGGTGCTTCTTCTAGCTGTGAGCCCCTCTGCTGTTCTGTAAAGAGGCGGATCGTAGTTACGGACTTATCTGTGAGTGCTCGTAGCGCCAGACCTGACTGTTTATTTTGAAGTGTATTTTCGAGGCTTCAGTCTAAGGGAGCTGCAGTTTTCTTTGGCTACTTTTCCTGTTCTGCCATTGCTACATCCCGCAGATCCCTTGAGTCTTGTTAGGAATGGGTTTGTGGCTGTCAAAATATTTATAGGGTTTGAAAATGGTCGGGAAAAAAAAAAAATAGCTACATCTCTACAGTGGATACTGTTGGCTATGAAACAAGTGATACGCAGTGAATTTTCTACCAGCTATTTATTTACAAAAATGCATCCTTTCAGCGGTGCGTTTGAAATGACGGCCTTTGTTTATTTATTTTGTTTTTTTGAAGGTCTGTCTCCTGAGGTTGACTGTGCTGCACTGCTGTGGTTGGCTAAATCTCACCGAATCTCGTGCCGTGTAAGAAAACCCACAGCCTCTTAATTTCTCCTGGCTGGTCTATTCTGGGAAGTCCCTTGTGCAGGACAGATAATGCATTTTCTGAAAGATACTTTGTCACAGTTTATCATTCTAATGTTCTAGTGCATCCTGCTCCTTAACGGGAGCCTCTCGTACCTGGAGATTCGCGCAAAAATAGCACTGCAGTATCTCTTCTTAACTTTACAGTGAATTCCATTATCTGATAAAGAATTATCTGCATCTCAGATAATAGATCAAAGGCAGCTGAATTAGACTAGATGCACTGAAGTTTAATTCCGTCGTTTTCACACCTCATGATAATTGGTTGAATGTTTTTTTATTTATTATTATTTTGGCCAGCAGACAGGTCACAACAGGACCTGCCATGGCTGCCCACCTGAACTTTGCTTATTCAGTTCTTATGGGGCTGGCCTTACCCATGAGCAGCGGTGCCCAATCGTGTGCCACAGAGGGCAAAAAGGTTTTCATGGCAACCAATCGCAAGACCTGCTGATTCCACCAAGTAGCTCACTTTCTGCCAGAGAGGAGGGAACTATGGCGTGTGATTGGGCATCGCGGCCCGTGAGAATAGCACTCCCGCGGGGGTTGACCGTTTAGTAGCCATTACTTGCGAGCGCTGGGCCTGAGCGCTACCTGTGTCTGGCTGGCATGCGCTGGGCGCGGGGCGGGGCAGGGGGGAATCCGCCGGGCCGCGGCCCTGCGAATCGGCGAGCGCTCTGATGGGAATCTCACGGCTGAGCGCGCGGAGGCTCGGCCTGGACGCACGGGGCCGGAAAATAAAAGCGCTCCAGCTGTGTGGCTGACTTGTAGAAAATGAACTGTGCCTTAGCGTGAGCGCGCCGGCCCAGGAGCGGAGGGGGAGGAGGAGGGGGGGGGGGGGCGTGATGGATCCCCGAGGCGACGCAAACGGCAGGCGACGGAACCGACGATGAAGCGGTCAAAATTGAAAGTGGGGGGGGGGGGGGGGCGACGTTTTCGCAGAAGTCGATCGGAAGCCGAGGATTCTTACGCACGCGCGTGCGCGCGTGTTTCTTTTCCGCGGAGAAATCTCCACGCGCGATCCTTTCGCGCGCTGTTATTGGATGTAGATCATTAACTCTGAGCAACGTAGTGTCATCTAATGTTATTGGGACAATCAGTCTACGATGCACACATGGCGCATGTAAAATTACTCTGAAGGAGTGGTAGTCACCGTCAATTGACAGGATTTGATTTATTCTGTTGCGTTTGCTGCTTGACTTGCCAGTGTTATTTTTACCTTCCTTTATTAGATCGGATGTAGTAATAACATACATGACTAAAATGGAATAGATGTTGAGAACATTGTTGAGAAATTGTTTGGCAACTTTACAGTTGATAGCATTTGGAGAGTTTAAACCTCCTGTACATCACTCTTGTTAAAAACATGGAGAAAAAAAAAACCAAAAAAAAAAAAACCAATTGCTTATTCACCTACAAACAGTTTGATTTTAAAGGTGTGTTCGACTGAGGGTTCTTAAAAGCACTCTCCTCGTGCCTTTTGATTTACCAGTGTAATTAAACTATTAATCTAATTACCTTGCCGTTCTTTGTTGCGCCGGTCGATGCGTGTTTTTTGGAGCCCTGAGCATTGTGTCAGCACCGCGGGGTGAAAATCGGATTCGGAAGCCGTCCACCGGTTCGGTTGAATTAATGCTCCGTTACCGGGGCGATGTCTATTCACTTTACCGCTATATAAATTGATTCGATGTCCTCGGGGGCTGAAATATTACGGGGAGGAAAAATGAATATTCTAAAAAAAAAAAATCCCGGCTCGGGAGGGAAGAGGAAATTTACGACCCTGGAGGCGGTCCTCCTAGTCGCGGGGAGGCGGCCCGCCGTGTCTGCCGCGCGTCGAAGCGCTCGCCGCTCGCGGCGGACGGGCACGCCGTTCCCCCGGATCGGCGGGCGATGATCTGTCAGATTTTACGGCCGAAAGCCAGAAGCTCTCCGAGCGGCGTTCAAAGCGAGCGGAGGAACGCGGGCACGCTTCGCGGGGCGGCAAACCCAGGTTTAACCGTTTGGTGCTAATTGGCTGGCGTCGATCAAATATTAACGAAACGATCCAGACGTGTCGCAAAGGAGATAAAAAAAAAAAAAAAAAAGCTTTGATGTAGTTAGCTGAGGGCGCGTCTGAAAAGATCAAAAATAAAAAAACTGAAAATGTGGCGACGGGGAAAGTATGTGCCCGAGAGAGAGAAAGCCATTCAGGAGTCCTTTTAAACCGGCCAAAAAGCGCACCTAAGCGTGCCGTGCTGTGCCGTGCCGTGCCATGCCGTGCCGTGCCGTAGACTTACCGAACACACCCTGCGTGGCCTCTCTTCAGTCTTTGAAAACTGTGCCGTATTGTGAATGCATCGCCAATCATGCGACCGCCATGAAAAAATTAGGAACGCGGGCTGTATGCCGTGATACGGAAGAATGTTATTGCGACGGTGGTCGTGATGGACGTGCGGATGCCGTCGCTCGGCGGTGCGTGAGCGGGCAGGCCCGAGGGCTCTGGCTCTGGCCGCCGCCGTTTTGGTGACAGGAAGCCCATACTGCTGATGCGAGCGCTTTCACCCGCCGCGCAATAAAGCGCAGGGCTACGGCATTACCGCCAAACTGTACCGCTTCGCCGCGTCCGGTCTTCAGCTGGTGAAGGGAGGCGAACCGTTGATTATACGAATATGACTTCTATCACTGCTCATAGGGTTCTATTGAGTGAGGGGTTCCCCGGTGTCCTGGCTAAATCCCAGATCTGGCTCTCGCAAACTTGCCACCAAAACCATCCCCAGATTTAATTGGCTAAATAAATGTTCTCTCCCTCTCCATCTTCGCTAATGTGTGGTGAGCTTTCTGGCACAAAATGGCTGCCGTGCATCACCCAGGCGGGTGCTACACATTGGTGGTGGGTGAGGTGAGTTCGCCTTCACTGTAAAGCACTTTGAGCATTCGGAAAAGTGCTATATAAATGTAAGGATATATATATATATATATATATATATATATATATATATAGTCTATTCCTGTTATTTATGTATTTATTTGTTGTTTATGTTGGCTATTTTTCATATCTCGTCTCTTTATCGCCCAGTTTGAAATGGCCGGTGGCAGTTGTAAGCCAGCGGCATCTCTTTAACATCCTAGACTGCGCGTCCTCTGATGCGTGCAGCCCACCACCACCTCTTTCCACTTCACGGTCCGCCAGCACAGCCGTGTAGTCACTGCATGTGAAGACTGCAACCACACAGCGGGTACCGGAGCTGGCAGTGTGTTCACTACGGGCCCGATTTAATAAGACCTTCAGCGTAGCACACACAAAACTTATAACACACCCAGTGATTGGTGCAAAGCAAACACTATGACCAATCACTGGACATGTTATTGGTTTTGCGTATGCTGAAAGGTTTCGTGTATGCTAAAGGCCTTAGCAAACAGGCCTAGCCCATTATAGCCCTCCCATCATGAGGGGCTCCCTACAGCAGCTGCCACGTGCGTTTAAGACTCAGCTGTGCATTGGTGGGCGTGTCATTGCACAGAGAATGATTGATTTACCTGAAGGCCCCACCCATCCAAGCCTCCTGGGCTGTGTTCTGAGGAATAATGTAAGGAAGGACTGGTTTGCATTGCTGTGTCACTCCCTGTCAGCCTAAGATGTCATATATATCATATTACCAATTAGCGCTGATCCTAACATACTGATCGCTCTTTCAAACATTCTCATTAATTCAGTGACAGAACATAAAGATTTATATTGCTAGATTATGGGCAGTCTTGTGCACATTGTTAATGAAATGGACCATATGGCCATCTGGTGAGTCTTGCATTTTCAGCCAGGTCAGTATTTCTGTTAGGAAAAAGGACAGGTTTTCTACCCTGCTGAAAATTCCAGTTTAGACCAGCTGGGATTGTAAAATGGTCTTAGTTGGTCTGTGGCTGGTCAAAGTAGGTTACAGCTGGTTAAGCTGGTAGAGTAAGCTGGTGGCCAAACTGGTGCACTAGCTGACTTTTGGCATCATAAAAAAAATAAAAAAAGAAAAGGCTGGTCGCTAAGCTAAACCAGCAAGAACTGTCAAAAACACAGTTTACATTAGCTTGAACGGCTTTAGCTAGTTGAAGATGGACAAATAGTGCTGTACCTTTTAAGACATGCATTAGAAGTAATAGTTAACTTGTAAATTGTCTTATTGTGGGACACTTGGTTGGTTTCAATCAAAATTTGTCCATAAATTCACAAATTAAGTACATATAAATGCTGAATTAATCCAGGCCAATAAGTGAGGTATTTAAGCACATCATTTAAAAAAAAAAAAAAATATATATATATATATATATATATGTTATCATACATACATAATATTTTTGCATGTTTCCTTAAATAATTGCACATCAAACACGTGTGCTGGAAGTGAAATCTTTTCTGACCTTGTAGGGCATAAATGTATCTATATAGATGACAGAATTGAGAAAGCAATAAAAGCACTTCATAGGAAGTAATTAGTCTTTTCCATAAATTAACTATTAAAATGTTCTCTTGGCACTTTGCTGTTAAAGGCACTTAGAGTAGAATGAAATGTCCCTCTGCATTCATTGTGGGGAAAAAAATACAACTATATTAAGCAGTCATGTATAGAAACTGTCAGGGTGAATTTATTGTTAATTACAGGACATCAATGTCAGTTTAAGTCCTAAAAGGACCCGTGATGAACTACCATATTCACTGGAAAAATAAATTGGGCTCTCGCTGGTGTAATTATTATGGTGGGTGCAATTTTTTTTTCCCTCCCCCCTAGTTGGGTAGGTTGGGATAGGGGAAGGGCAGGTTCCTGAGGTTACTGATGTATCAGCACCCCCACACAACAGACCCAGTAATTATAGGTTATGTCAGAGAGCGTCGTTGTTTTACTGCAGTACTTTGTGTGGCCTGTAGGGTGTAAACTAATCTCTGCTTCTCAGGTGAATGCATGGGTGGGAGCAATGCACCTGGATAAGCTGTGGAGTTCTGTGTATAGGGGCAGGCAGTGTGAATTATTAGGTGAAGTGAAAATGACAGACCTCAGAAAGAAATGTATTTTTTAAAAACATCCAGAAATAAATATATGTATTGTTTGTATTTTGTGAGTTAAAAAAAAAATGTCTTCCTGTTCTAGTCTGATGTGATTTGCTGTCAGGTCGCAGAATATCTGAGTGTTTATTTGGACAATTTGGACTGCTCTCTGATTTGAATGTTAATTGCATGTTTGTGCCATCTAACATTCTTGTGGTCCTATAATAACAGTTCAAAGCAAAGGTTTCTGGGAGATGCTGAGAGTTGCCATCTTTTTAATGTGGAAAGCAGTCAGCCTGTACTGTCTGAACTCCTTCGTATGTTTAAAACTAGAAAGGCCATCAGGAATTTGGACTTTAAAATTAAAATTGCTCCAACACCACAAACGCAATACCCTCCCCCTTTCACAACTTTCCCTTAATATTTGGGCTTAAAATAACTGCATTTTTTAAATAATAAAAAAATTGACTCAATCGATGTAAAAAAAAAAGATCGATTAAAGTGGTTGGTGCCATTTTTTTTTTCCCCCCCGCAAAACCCCCCGCCAAACAATAAGTGGCTGGGACTGATACCCAGGTGTGAATGGGTTGCTCTCCCCTCCGGCTTGCCAGCAACCAAATGACCAATGCCTTGATACGAATCGCTTGATCAAGCACTGTCAAAACTAATTTTGCGCACATAATCACACAAAATTAATTCATTGTAGTAGTTTGATAAAGCTGATTTACTTTGATGATTGACTTCAGTGTTGGGATCATTAATTTAAGATGTCGTTGATGATTTCCTTAGCTACTTTTTCCATTTTGTATGTTGCCTTGTTTTGTCGATTTTAGGGCTTTTCTCAATGTGCCTGTAATATGCCTTGATACATTTTCCCCTTAGCCTCTATAACAAAACCACTATAATTTAGAAAAAATAAATATGGAAATTGATACGGTTGTGTCCTTTCTTTCAAGAAAATAATTTAGCGACGTGTGGTTTCATAATCTTTATGAAGTTAGGCTGCTGTGGGAGCAGACATGGGTGCTGTCATGCTGGCGGTAGAAGGCAGTAAATAAACGTGGTCTCTCTGGTGTTAAAGCTCTACCGCCAGTGTCCCCAGACACTTCACTGAAACTGAATGTGGACTTCCTAATGTTGGGACACCATAAGAATGACCTGTGTTGCTGGTATGTAAAAATTTGTATGTGTAATTGCCCTCCATTTTCTGGCCACGTATAATACATAAATATTGTGTGATTTCTACAAATAATAGCTGCTGGCGAACTTGTGATTTGTGTTGCATTTAAAAGTGGTTGCTTTCATAACACAAGTTAATATTGGGAGATAAAAGACAAAGATAATGGCAAATACTACAATAAATGTCCTATCAACACAAAGGACTTTAAAGGAATGTATATTTACAGTATCAGTGGATAATGGTATATCACTAAGATGAATGAGAATAAGCATGTCATGCACAGTATCACTATTTAGCTAATGACCATTTTGAGAAACATTTAATCTGATTAAATTGCAGATTGCTTATGGCATAAACAATATTTATCCTTTGGGAATTCAGAGTGGAATGAATTAAAAGACTAAAAAAATGATACATTTAAAATTATATTGAAGTACCACAGTCACATTACCACATTTCTTAATCAAAATTAAATCATCGTCCCTCCTGATTTATTTTTATGAGAAACAGGAATTTATATGATTAATTGATGTGATAAGCATAATTTTATCAACATGTGTTCATCACAAACTAATAAGCATAATCACCTAGCTCTTAGCCATATGTATGAATTCCTTGTTAATTAATATTCTGTGCACGTGAGCTCGTATATGCTTTAATGATAGGGAGTCAGTGAATAGCATAATGCCATAAGCATGATGCTCTTTGTGCTTAGCGTTGCTAATTAGGGGCAGTGTTTTTGGATTACTGTGACAGGCAAGAGTAGTGACCAATCAGTCTCATAAATTGCTGTGCCATCTTTGCATGGTTTGACTGAAGTAAAATACCTTCTAGACAGTCCTCTTCAGGTAAAATAGGTGATTACAAGCCTATGCGCACAAAATGGTTGTCACAATATTCCCCGGTAACAGCATATGGCCAGTGTACACTAAAATAAATAATGGTGGGATTAGCATACCATATCATTGTTTTAAGTATCTGCAACGTAGCATGGAACTTGTTGAATGTTTCAAACTTTATAGTTCATTGTAGCGTAGGAAAGGTATCCACAATAGCTGTCTGAACCAGTGGTCCCCACAAGGTGTTTTAATTGTGATAAATGTCTTCATTAATTAAGTGTTGGGTGACAGTGGGAGCTCTCCAGAACCCAGGCCCTTCCACAAGATGAGCCCAGCCCCATTCTGCCATATTGTGACATCACCTCATGAATAAGCAATGAGAGAACACTTAATTTCAAAATCCCTGAATTTTTCCCCTTAATGCCATAAGAACCTTCATATATCATTGTCTGGAACATTTCACCAATTTCAACTGAAGGTTCAAAAAAAAAAAAAAAAAATTTATAAAGGCCTTTGTACAATGAAAATGCACCCTTAACATTGATTCACAGTGAATGCAATCCACCAGCACCACAATTAATAAAAGAATACAAATTAATTTGCACTGAGTTATCATATTGTTAATAGTGTCAGCACCATCCTTGTTGATTTAATTGTGACATTCTATAAGCCTTATGACTTTGCTGTTAGCCCCGGATCATGATCTGCCATTAATGAATGTTTATTCAAAATATCAAGTCAAACTGACTCAAACTAACTTAGTGTAAAAGGAATGGAACATGCAAAATTCACTTATGCATCCGAGCGATTAAGAAGCTCTTTGAAAGAATGACGCTGTCCTATCAGTACAGCTTTACAGTGAAAGAGAACTAGTGCTAAGGATTTTGAACACTTAAACATGGGTTAGATTGTATTCCTGGAAAAGCAGCATACGCAGCACCACGTATTACAAGCCGAGTCATTTTCTCAGTTATTTAAAGATATAATTGTACTGATGTGAAGTCTGAAGAATAGCATTCAATTTGGTCATTTGTTTGATGAGGTTGTCTTGAAATTGTAAAAAATGATGAACCCCAAATTTCACTTTTTTTTTATAAAAATCAAGCTTTAGTGCATCTCCCAAAAACCCAGATGTGTGTAAATGACAATAAACTCATGCAGACAACATAATTGGCAACAACATTTTGTCACCTTACTATAAAATGCACAGTTTATAAAAAGACCCACCTTTGCATTCAAAAGTGATATTTTCCCCGTCTTTGTACTAGAGATTAGCATTAGCCTTTCCCCTTCTCTGTTCATCTAAATACTAGATTTTAACACTGTGCAGGCCCACTCTGTGTTCCGCTGTGTACTAAATTTTAATGTCTGGCAGATCCCCTCTGTTCCCCTGTGTACTAGAGTTTATCATCAGGCAGATCCCCCTTTCTGTTCCTCTGTGTACTGGATTTTAATGTCTGGCAGATCCCCTCTCTGTTCCTCTGTGTACTAGAGTTTAACATCAGGCAGATCCCCCTTTCTGTTCCTCTGTGTACTAGATTTTAAAACCGGGCAGATTCCCTCTTTTTATACTGCGGCAGCTGTCGTTTCTGTCCCCAGTTTAAGAAAAGTACCGTTGCCTGTGGGAGTCAGTGGGCTGCCAAGCTCTGTGGCCCTAATTGCTGGCTGGGGTCAGGGGTTCGCAAGCCACCCATTGGATGAATGATTGAGTAATTGCACAGCCGTTGGAGCGGGGCAGGGGGTTGGGGGAGGGGAGGAGAGGGGGTGTGGCCAACATGCCAGTGGTCAGGACACATCTGCGGGGGGGAGGCACTGTGAGGTCCAAGCCAGGGCTGCATAGCCGTACGGACCAAAGAGGGGGTGGGAGAGGGGGAGGGAGAGAGAGGAGGAAAGGAACGGAGATGATGGAAGAGCAAGGAAATGAACGAAGGAGGGAGGGAGGGAGGTGTGGAAAGAAAAACAGAGGGCGGGAAGGAAGAATGGAGAAAGAAAGGCACAGAGGATGTGAGCAGGAAAATGAAAGAGGCGGATGAGTGAAGGACACACACACACACACACACACACACCACCACACACTGGGGTGGGGGCGGAATGCTGCAATTAGTGTAATTAGCAGAGCAGCTTTAGCAGGCCTCTGACAATATATGTCACCTCTCATTGCATCCTGAAACCAAACACAGGGCATAATGAAAGTGCGCTTTGCCGCTCTCTCTACATTTTGGGCTGCTCTTTTTGTGGCCTTCTCCGTGTTAACCTTCCGAATGTGTCAGCTTTGAGTTTCATTCTCTGTTTGGACTATTCGCGAACAGACAGAAATGAGAGTGACCAGGGCGCTGGACTTGCCGTTGGGTGAGCAGAGCTGAATGTATATGAGAATCAAGTGCCACACGGAGCACGTTATTGTGTGCTACTGCATCTGCTCCATTAACGCCAAGGCTCAACTAAGCTGTTGTTTAAATGTTTTTTTTCTCCCATAGCTAAATTCTGCGAGTGATTGAACTCTGGCTTATCAGATATACGACTTTCTACTGCAAGAATCACAGATAAAAAATGAAAACACTTAACATAAACTGTATGCATAACTGCTTTTTTAAATGGCAGGTGGCGACTCAAGACGTTGTTGGCTCGGACGATAAAAGCTCAAAGCAGTTTGTGCGTGACAACTAGCTGAATAAACAGGCCGCAGAACTGAGCTCCTTAATCTTGCGGCAGAGTTCAGATCAGTGAAATGTTAGTACATGACCCGCTCACCCTCCGGTGTTTTCCCCTCACTAATCATCTTGTTTCCAGGGCATGCTTCTTATAGTCCTGCTTGCATCCTGGCGATAATTACGGGTACTGAGCCTCTAAACCTTTCAGTCTCATTACTGTAATATAATACCTCAGAGATCAGAGCTCATTGCTAGTTAACTGCATTTCACCAGAAAAACAAGTTAAAAAGATTGCGGCATTTATTAGTTGATGATGCTAAATGGCGAGGGTGTATCTGAACCTGAATTCCTTATTCATAGCATAGATCATCTTTGAATACAGATATTTTTATCTGCTTGTATTTAGAAGATTTTCTCTTGTTTCATCCATTAGTAAGTTGTGGATACCCAATTTTACCACAGTAAAGAACATGTAATGCACACAAAAAAGCAAATATTGAACAGAAACAAGTCAGACTTCCCATACAAGCATGCACGTCTCACTCTAAAACTGCATGCTTGGTCCATCTAAAATCATATAGTGTAATGTAAAGAAAACAATCATAATTTCTTGCTCAGAAGAAATACGAGCATCTATCAACACATTCACAACCCATGCAAAGTGCTAGATGTAGTGGGCTGGGTCGTCAGAAGCTGCCTTCCCAAGCTAGCACAAACCGTTCTCACAATGTTGCTGTTGTGTAATAGCAATGTTATAACACTGAGAAGACATCCCACCAACATTGTGAGGACATTTTGTGTTAGCTGGGTTGTTAGAAGCCACCTTGGGCCCCACCGGTTGATGCTCACCTTTCCCCTCACTGATAGTGTGCCTTTTAGGGAATCATATGACCCATCCCTGGCCTGGTTTGAACTTACAGTGGGAACTGCCTCGTGGGATTCTAGTGCTTTGATTGGTTAGCAGCTTGGAGTATATCTGTAATGGTTTGAATTGGCACATGTCGAAAAGTGATGATGCACAGGCAATATTTTAGGGGAAATTTGAGGCTAAATTAGCAGGAAATGGGCAATGGGTAAAGAGGGCAATGGGCAACTGTAATTGACTAATTTAACTGTTGCTGGAATGAAAATGGATGAATTATCATAAGCTGTTTCCAGCACTGTCATCCTGGTCTCATCTTGTCTGCTGAACAGATAATAATTTAATCATTTTATCAGGGATATCCACTGCATTGTATGTATGCAAAATCTTACCCGAGTAATTATAAGGATTGCTTTGCACTTTTCACACCACCTCCGCCATTGTAATGCCATTTTGATTGGGGCTAAGGACAAGTCACCTGACTGTTTTTTTTTTTTTGTCTCTGATTTGCCTGAGATGTTGAGGGTCTACGGCAATGTAATTTGAGAATGTTCACTTTTTCAAATAATTTGCATATTTCCCCAAGTGGTGAGACTTGAATCTGTGGCTCTCCTCCACTCTCTCCTCATAACCCTAGCCGAAGCCAAGCGTATAATGATTTTTGTGACTTGCGCTGATACCAGTAGCCAGTTACCCTAGCATTAGCACTCCTAGTAGAAAAAAAAAAACTTCTTTTTTCATATATCTATATAAATTTGGCCCTAAAGGTAGGGCTGAGCATACCCAATACTCACCCTAATTTGTAACAGCCAGTTGTTTGCAATCGTAGCCGTGCGCTTGCACAAACTGAACTTCCAATTTGTGTAGACGTCCACGGTTCTCTTTTGAAACGTGTGGTCTCACCAGCTGCTTCTGCTTGACACTGCAGACTAAGTTGAGTCAGAGGATGACATTTTATGCACGCCTTTGTCATAAAGACCACAGACTGAATTAATGAATTGCAGAGCACTACCTGACTGAGCCGAATAAACACACCAAACAAACAAACCATTTGAATGAACAGAGCCAAAGGATACAGCTCACAAAAAGGAATGAAAGTTCACATCGCTAATGGGAGTTAAATTGAAATTAATCTGAATTTGAATCGGATCAAATTGTGTCAAATCAATGCATTGGTAAATGTAACTTCCCTGTGTTGTTTTGTAGACCATGCATGGAGATGAGTATTGAATCTTCTGAGAGGGAAAGATTCACACTCCTAATAAACATACATAGAGAATTCAAGAAGTGTAGCATTTTTCTGCTAGCAGTTATCAACTACAGACAGGTCATTATTATGCTGCATCTTGTTTTGCTGTGCTTTTTGGAAAGCTTATGTAGAAAAAATATTTTTGTGAGATCCTGTTTATAGATTGTTTGATTCTTATTTACCAATGGAATGATTTATAGCTGAAAAGTTTTTTTATAAACGCAAAAAAAAACTTTGATGTATAGTCCTATATATGCAAATTCCCGCTTCATGTCATGCATCCGTTAAATGATTCATCTTGTAGTGCTTCTTACGTTCTCTGCAACGGGCTGTGCCATGGGAACACGCGCCGCATAATATGGCGCAGAAAAATAGCATTGGTGCGCACGTGTCCACATTTCATCTTGACGCGGAGCCGTGGAGCCAAGCAGCTGTGACAAATGTGTGCTTCCAGTGACAAAATGGCCTTTTTAATAAGCACGGCGAAGGGATTTGACTGCGGTGGCAGGCCGACTGAGATGAGGAGAGTGGCTGAACTACTTGTGGGCTCTGCTTTGATGCTGGCTTTCATCCGTCAA
The DNA here is from genome assembly GCF_013347855.1 of Anguilla anguilla. Taxonomy (NCBI): domain Eukaryota; kingdom Metazoa; phylum Chordata; class Actinopteri; order Anguilliformes; family Anguillidae; genus Anguilla; species Anguilla anguilla. The sequence goes on from NC_049213.1 coordinate 9,447,120, forward strand.
ATCTGAGATGAATGAGCGTGGAGGGTTAGTGTGGAGCAAACGCATGTTCTGAGGACACATCAAAACCCCGGGCTTTTTCACAGCCAGATTAGACGGGAACTCCTGTTTGGGGGCCTTGTAATGAATTCATGCCCCTGTCTAAGAACTCCACTATGCAGAGAGGGATGGAGAGAGAGAGAGAGAGATATGCATAGAGGAGAAGAAGAAAGGGTGAAGAGTGAAAGGGAGAGGCGCAGGAAAAATGAGGACAGACAGATAGTGAAAAGGAGGAGAGCGACTGAGAGGGGCTTAATAAAATTGAAAAGGGTGGAGAGAACGAAAGAACGAGAGGAGCTCAAAATGAGAGAGAGAGGAGAGAGAGAGAGGAAGTCAGCTTGAGGAGGGAAGATGGAGCGAGGGCACTGAAGAGAAAGAAAGCGGGGGAGCTAGAGAGGGAGAGGTGGAGAGAAACCTTGTCTCCTTGCCCCTGGCCCCGCGCCCGTTGCTATGTAGTGATCAGTCTCCAGTCGTTTGTCGGATGCCAGCTGTCAGGCCGGGTGCTCGGACCGGCGACTGATGGGAAGTAGCAACCATGTTTTATAATCAATCCGCCACCTAATAGGTCACGAATGGCTGCATCTGGCTTGCCAATAGCATTCGGGGCCTAAAAAAGATGCCTTACAACTGTATTAGCAGCCTGGTGCCTGCATAGGGGCATTCATTTGCACTATGCTAATTAGCCCCATCCAGAAACTTCTCAGTGTGGCCAAGCTCCCCGCCGTCACCTCTCCATAGTTTAAATCCCAATTAACGGCAGTATGTGTGTGAAAATTAATTCGATCTCCAATGGGTTCAGGAGAAAAAAAAAAACAGGAGATTCTTAAAAAAAAAAACTCCCAACACAGCTTTAGTCTCTCAAATTGCAAATTTTCCAGTCACCAAATCCACTATAGAGCTTTATGTGGAGCGTTTATGATTGCAATTGTGCATATGCTTGAGTGCACACAAAGCACCTGGGGTTTTAAGAAAGCATTGAAAATGCTGATAAAATTGATTCATTTTTGAGTCCAAATGAAATAAGCAAATTTGGGCTTGGTTTAAACTTTGAAGAGACTTCTTGAGATTGAAGACAAAAGAGAAAGAATGGATTGAGCTTTAACTTGAGGCCTTATGCAGATCAATTTGCATGCATTGCAAGGTTCTGCGTGAAAGTAAAATGGCAACTTGTGATTGTAGGGTCAAAAAGTATCTATCATCTCTCCAAAGTTCCTGTCAGATAATGGTTTGTCCATTTTACCGCACTGCAACTTCTTTGTTAGCGCAAAATGGATAACTCATTTAAAACTGCTGTTTGTCTCAGTTAAATACGAGCAACTTATTAAAATAAGTGACGGGCAAACTACTTGGAAAATGGAGCAACCTAAGCTACCAGTTACTCTAATTTAATGGTTTGCAAAAATGAAATGGTGCATACTGGTATCCCTTTGGATAAAGCTGACAAGCTATCATTGCTGCTATCTGCTTGCTGTACGATAGGATGTTTTCACAAACGTGTTTCTGAGGACACATTTGGCTTCAGAGAAAACCAAATGTGTTCATTTTTGAGTTGCAGCATAGCTGTCAAGTAGAGGTAGAAGCAGAGCTTGATGCTATCTGTACAGAAGGCAAAATTCAAAATTCAAAGCCTAAGTAAAGAACGGTCTGTTGAAATAATCAAACTTTCTAATTTTATAACTATAAAATACATTTTGACTTTACTCAAAAAGACCCTGCACCATTAACAAACAAAGCATGGTGTAATTATGCCTGTGCTATATGCTGGGGCAATGTACTGAAGGTTGCTATGATCATACCACCAAGGTGGAGTTTTTATTTTAGAAATGGATCTTTCCTTTTTATTCAAAGCTGTAGTTAAAAACAGCCCTCGGTATGCTCTGCTTCTCTATAGGCAAACAGACAGGCACCATTGTATCTTTGCTGTAAATAAAAATATCGTTTGTGCCTACTTCCTCACTATTAATACACAAATTGGTCTGCATGGACAAATATGCAGGGCTACTTGCCTGCAGACAAATTTGTTATTGATGGTAATGAAGTAAGAACAAAATAGGTTTCTATTTTAAGGAATGAAGCAATAAAATCTAAACACAGCTGACTGTTAAAGGAACAGAAGGTATTTAATTAACGGTAAGCCTATGCACACAGAGATAATTTGTGTTAGGAAACTGACAGTTTCTGTATTAATAATTATTTATATACAATGACATTGATACACCTCATCATTCTAATATATTTTAATAGTACTGTCAGTTCACAAATAGGTTTTTTGTCTAAACATAACATCTTGTTGAGACTTTTAATTCAGTTGAAATGCTAAGTTTTAATTGCATTTGTGTACGGTTTGTGAACAGTTGTACTGTGGGTTGCAACAATGTTTTAGCCCTCAGTTGGTTATTCCTGGCACGTGGAAAGGGAATACCAGGTGTGTTGTGGAAAGAAAGAGGCAAGGTATTTATCAAGTGCTGAGCCAAGTGCACCCGTCGAACCAAAAAAGCACAGGACCAGCGCAGGCTAACTGATTAATTACATGTGGGGACACTAATTGTATACAAGTATTAATCAATTAATTCAATCCATTACCACAACCACCCTCATAGTTCAAAAGCTGTCTGAGAGGAAATAGATTGAAAAAGGCCCCTTGCAGAGTTCAAAAGGTGTGTGTGTGTGTGTGTGTGTATGATTAATGGCCATTTGTGAGACCTTCAGAAACAAACAAACAAAAAAAATTATAGTGTCACAGCCTTAAGGTTGAAGGACTATGTTTCCTGTAGGGTTGCTACCGAAGAATTCTAAGGTCTCCTCTTCTGGCGATTGGGTATTTCACCCACTGTACACATGCAAGCTGTGTGTCAGTTTAAACAGCGGCTCAGGTCCTAATCCTAACAGTGATGTGGGATTCCCTGGCGGGGAGGGGGGGGAGGGGGGGGCTGGCCGGCCTCAGGATGTGCTGCTTCCCCAATGTCCACTAAGCTACCAATGCTAAAACAAATGTGAAATGTGCAACCATTTACAACCACATTGTATCAATAAATACACAGGCCATTTCAATTTTTTGTTTACATGTCTTTTGTTTTGTGATTTCTCCTCTAGATGGCTTAAATCAGCTTGAAAAAAGCCCTTAGGTGGCCTGCCTACAACATTTCAATGCAGGAAAAACCTGTTATCTTTCTAGCAAGAGTGAGAAGGCATATGGGTTACTAAGTCTTCTTTGGATTTTTTTTTTTGGTTACTACTTCTCTTGTCAATCGCAGCTATTTAAAATGGCAAAATAAATAAATAAAAAATGACCCTTTGATGGTTCTACATTGCCGGTAAAGTTAAAGACTGTGAAGGCAACATTGTCCTACAGTACCTGTAGAGGAAAGCATAGCTCAGTGAAGCTTGCACCAGTGTAGCCAGTACTTTTATTCCAGTGATAAGATGTGGCAGGTCCTGCAATCCTTGGTTGGAATTCAGTCCAATAAATTCATAAGACCAATGGTATATGGTGAATATGATATTTGCATTGCATCATGCCAAAAGAAAGGAGAAACCACCTTTCCCATACAAATATCAAAAGACTTCTGTTTCTGTGTTGAATTGTCTCTCCTTGTAACCATGTATAATGTGTATATACAATTACCCGCGCGTATGCACACGCACGCACACACACACACACACACACACCTCAAATACAACATGGAAATGGGAGTAAATAAGGGCCATTGTTGCCATGCATTCTCAAAATAATGGCTATCACTATAGCTCGAGGGGTGCTCAAAGCTCAGAGAGAATATTCTGCTGATGGTAGGTGGCAAAGATTTGGGATTTGTTTTTGCATTTCTCATTTTGCAAGTTTTAGACTGTAATGCATTACTTTATGCCCCACTGTTCATAGTCTGTTGTTGGATGTGATCTCTTACGAGACTGCATTCAGAAGGAAGTGACATAGATGTTTCCGGAATGCTCAGAATACATGTGTATTCAGAAGGCTTATTCTATATTGCATTTTCTAGAACCATTTTTAGTTATCTGTGTTAGTGATTTTATAGTGACTATTATTTGTTTTATACTAATCATGTTCATTTAAAACATAGATAACAGTGATGATTTCAATGATTCCACTAACATTTTTTAAATCACATTTTCTGAGCAATACAATGGCTTATGCAAAACATTTCATTAAGCGCCACAGAATTCTAACAAAAGAAAATCACTTTAGAGAAGCCAGATTAAGCATGTGCTATGCCTGTTTTTATATTTATAGATAATGATTTACAGTAATGCTCTCAATTTCATCTGCTGCTGCTGTGTTTTTTTTAAGTTGGCCCCGAATCAGAGGCCGCATCCTGACTGCAGGATTGCGGAGATGCGATACGCATCGACGGCGTCGGCGTCGTTATTCGATTAGCACCGATTACCCTGAACGGGTACGCAGAAGCGTCCCTTACATCACAGCAGCGGGTTCATACTAGCGCCGATGGACACACCAAGCTTCAGTATTAACGGCAGGGCCCGAAAGTCGAGGGCCGCAGTGCTGGCAGCCACGGTAATGGAGGCAAGCTCCGGAGGCTGATATGACTGATCAACTGATCCTGTCTGCGAGAGGGTTGCCTGGATTTAGAGCACAGCTATCAAACTACTTACAGAACTAGCGCATCCACAATATTATTTTCTGCTGCAGTGAAGCGGGTGAAAACGATTTGTAGCTAATATTTATTCATGTCTTTTAAATTATTCCACCGAGAACGGCTTCAGATGAAAAATATCCTCGGGTCAATATATGGATTGTTTTTTTGTTTTTTTTGCTTTAGGTATTTTAAAGTCTTGTCCAGCATTTAAACGACATCTATCTGAGATAGAGAATTAGTCCTGAGGCCAGATTAAATTATTTATATGTTACGCGTTCGGTTGATTTGCATGCTGTAATATAGATTTGTTTGCCAACCTTATTTGCTGTATTATTTCAAATGAATTGATTTAATTAAAAAATTAAAATGGATAAAATGAACGGATCATTTGCTTATCATTTACCATACCAAATGAGCTACTCTTTTTCCGGAAATAATCTTAACAACCGTTATCATTTTGCCATCACACACATCTCTGGTAAGGTTGAAATACTTAGTTAAATGTTGACAAATGACTGAATCTCTCCTGTCTTGCAGGTGAACACTGAATGGGGTTTGCGTCCTTTCTCTGTAAACACCACGGCCAACGTCTGTTCGAGGCATACACCATTCTGAAGGAGACCACTGCACAGTGATGGATCTGAACAGATGGGCATACCTCAAGGATGTTATCGCCATTCTGTTCTGACTGGGAACTCTGGAGACAGAAGCAGGAACCAATCCAAATGATTTAATCTGGTCCTCGAGAAGCTTGCGCAACCAGCGCCAGAAGCTTCAGTCCCGTTATACCCTTACTAATAAAGAAGACAAGTATCTGAACACAGAGGCGGGGAAAAAAAAACATTCTTTCCTTACCTTGACAATAAATAAGGATACAAGTTAAATTGAAAGAATCATGATGCAGAAGGATCTGATGGTTCACATAGAGGGTACACTGGACACACGATTTAAGGTTCTAAGTCCAAATGTTCCACGACTCAACTGACTGTGGATATGGTTCACGCGCTCATTTTTTTCTCTTCTTGGTTGAATCTCAGATGGCTCAGATAATCCAGTAGGCTGCCACTTTCACCGCTGCTGTCGTTGGAGAGTGTGACCTAACAGTGGTCCTGTTTTGAGGAATTCACGCTTGTGTTATGCTCTTCAAAAATGGGGAGGCTACTGCAATTGAAAACGAGATCGCTCCGCGTTCGCCACGTCGCCGCAGAGTTCGGCCTTACTTCGATGGCCCTGTCTGGGAGAAAGGCCGCAGGTCTCTGTTCTCTTTCGTGGCCCCCAATTCCCAGCCACGCCCGCTGTCATTCACCGTAGGTGAGCTGCATTATGCCAGTTCCCCCATGTCCGGCTGATTTTGAACTCCAAAGTGGAAGAAGGATCCCTCTTCCTTTCATTTGTTTTGCGATTGTGGATCCACTTGTGGATTTTTCAAAGCTGTTTACTCCAGATTAAATAATTATATAAATTATTTTGGCAAACATGACAGTATAAACATTCAAATATACCTATGTCATTTCTGAGAAGTCCCAACCTGGATTGAAATGGAAATATATCTGCATTGATTTGGAAACTAATTCATTGATGATCTAAAGTTAGTATAATGTTGGAAACCGCTTTTGGGAGAGAATCATAGGTTGGAAACCTCAGAAGGTCATCGGTTCACCTCTGGCCTTGGGGTTGGATGTGAGTTTGGGCTACCGGCTGAAGAGCCCGAGCCACCTTTCGCACCCCGATTCGTTTTCTCCAGCCCATGTTGGACAGCGAGGGATCTCTGTAATGGCTCCTTCGGGGACAGCGGGGACCTCGTTGCTGCTGCTAGCTTTGGGAATCTTACGGTGCTGCCACTGCGAGGGGTCGGTGGCAGCGAGGACTAGCGATGCAGGCAAAGGGAACGCCAAGGACGAGGGTTTAATGTCCCACGAACGAGTCAAGAGGGGGTGGGTGTGGAACCAGTTTTTTGTGGTGGAAGAATACACCGGCACCGAACCTCTTTACGTTGGAAAGGTAAGCCTTTTTTTTTTAACTTTTGGTCTTTATATTCCTGAAGTCCTTATTCCTTGCTGTGTTGAAATTTGGGTTGCCATTCTGTGATCACAGGGGGGAGACGCTACAGGATTTATCTTCCAAAATCACAACTTTTTCAGAAGTTTCCAGAATAACAACTTTTGAAAGATGTAGTAGTAAAAGATGAAAGAATGTAGAAAAATTTAACTTTCTAATGTATTGATTTTTACAAATACAATAGCACTGGATGTCACTAATGATGTACCTGTGCTTTGTTTCTTTGTGTCAGTCATAGCTTTTAAAACTATCAAATGTATTTATTAAAAAAATAATGCTTGATAATCTATCCCCATTACTCAAAGTAAGCCATCTATTGAATTCCATTTTAAAAAATGGCAGTGCCTTTGTACTTACCCACAGAAAATGTTTTAAAATACTAAACCGCAGCAGACTTTGGAGCATTGCATCTAGCAGTCAACTGACCACATTTTAATTATATGGCTCACATTGAATGCAGTGACAGGTTTCTCAGCTTTATTTTTTTCATTCGGATTTTCTCAGAAAAGTTTATTGGCTGCAAAAAGTACAGCATAACATACAGACAAGACTGTGTCTCCAGAGGCTACTGAAGGGCCAGACCGAGAGTGTTATTCAATATTTATTTTTTTGCTTTGGTTATCTTATTCCATTGCCATTTTTCTTTGGAGAGGTCGAAGGCAAGGTTTCACAGATTGCAGGCCACTTGAAATTGTTGGATGGTTCATCATTGACTTTATTTTTATTTTTTTTATATTTATATGAATCTCCTTCAAAAGCCAGTTCAGATCATGAATACGATATCTTATGAATAAGCTATGTATTTAAATGAGCCTGTCCTCCTTTCAGTCTCCGCTGTCCTTTGGTGAATGCAGAGCAGTAAGTAGCCACCTGTCGTGGCACCCTGTGTACTTCTTGTGCAGACACATTAACACTAGAAATGCCAGAAGCCATGCCATCGAGCATTTAGACGTTAACAGTAAAATTACCGCGACAACGTAAAAAATGCAGTGCCCTCCTTCTTCCCTAAAATAACAGTGTTTTTAGAATTTTAAAAAATTCACAGTTTGTGCCATTTTCTTCACCGAAAAACCCCGCCAGACAATAGACAGCAGGTGTTTGTTCCCAGATGTGAATGTGTTGCTCTCACCTCCGGCACGCTATTCAGCAGCTGAATGATAGATGCTTTGATGTTAAATGCTTGATCAAGCACTATAGAAACTAATTTTGCACATATTAACTCTACAAATGCAGTGTCGGCAGTTGAAGTCAGAATAGGGCTAAAGACAACAGCGTGATGTGCAGTCGATTTGTGTGGTCCTTTGTCACACAAACCGCAGAACCTGTGTTCTCTGTAAATTTGATGAGTTAGAGGTGAGAGGCAGTGCGTGTGTAAAACCACACTCTGAATAGCAGAAGCAGGGGAAGGGAGAACCACACTGAATTTTTGCACTTTGTATTTCTTTAACCACTTTTCCCATTTTGTGTTTTGGCTTGTTTTGCTCATTTTGGTGCTTTTCTCAGTATGCTTACGATATGCCTTGATACGTTCTTCCCTTAGTCTATATAACAAAACCACCATATTTTAGAAATAAAAATGTTGAAATTCACTCAAATATGCCCTTTAATTAAAGAAAATAGATTTGCAATGTATGGTTTCATAATCTTTATGAAATTAGGTTGCTATGAGTGTGGGAACTGATGCTGCAATGCTGCACGCTGCCACTGGGCATCAGCCTGGGTGGCAACAGGATGTAAAAAACATGCCTTTTTTAGTGTTAAGCAGAGTTGAGCTTGGCTACACTTGGTTACATGGGTGTCCAAAAAAAACTTAAAGGAGAAGAAAAAACTAAAAATCACGACAAGAAGTGGTGTTGGTAAGGCAGTAGGGGGCAGTCTTCCCTCTGGACCAAATGAAACCCATTGCCCTAGTATATTGTGTGCTGTTCATGGCGCCATCCTTAGGATGAGAGGTTAAACTGCAGTCCTTACTCATTGTTTCTCTCGGGTTCCACGGCGGTTTTCTCATTGTGGTGTCCTGGTCGAATTTCTACAAAGAAGCTGGCTCTCTGTTTGTCTTCAAACACAATCCCCCCCCCCCCCCCCCCCCCCCTTACATTTTACTGGCCATGCAGTCCCTTTCATTCCCTGTACACAAGGAATCCCTGTGATGTCACTATAAGAAATGCATGGACCCCGTACCTGGTGTTTGCTTAGTGTGAACCTTGCAGTAACATAATGCAAGTCCCATTCTTTCAGGTTTTTCCAGACAAAGCCACTTCCATTTTACCATGGTTACCTGAGTATAAACACAGATTATTCTTCAGCTCGCTTCAGCTGTCCATGTTTCCCCTACAGACTGAAAACACAAACAGATGTATCATTATGTTAGCTTAAATGTCATGGGGTTTAAGATATAATGCAATAGAATTGTATAGAATTTATATAGTGGGGTTACCGAATCATATGTGCTTTTAAAAGGCAGCAATCCTCTCTGACCTTGGCCAATGAAATACAGCCCTGTTTTTTTTTTCTTAGAAAAGCAGGGCTCCCTCCCCAGTACTGCATTAGCCCCTCCCTCCCCAGTACTGTATTAGCCCCTCCCTCCCCATTTCTGTATTAGCCCCTCCCTCCCCAGTGCTGTATTAGCCCCTCCCTCCCCATTTCTGTATTAGCCCCTCCCTCCCCAGTGCTGTATTAGCCCCTCCCTCCCCAGTACTGCATTAGCCCCTCCCTCCCCAGTACTGCATTAGCCCTTCCCTCCCCAGTACTGCATTAGCCCCTCCCTCCCCAGTACTGCATTAGCCCTTCCCTCCCCAGTACTGCATTAGCCCCTCCCTCCCCAGTACTGCATTAGCCCTTCCCTCCCCAGTACTGCATTAGCCCCTCCCTCCCCATTTCTGTATTAGCCCCTCCCTCCCCAGTGCTGCATTAGCCCCTCCCTCCCCAGTACTGCATTAGCCCCTCCCTCCCCAGTACTGTATTAGCCCCTCCCTCCCCAGTACTGCATTAGCCCCTCCCTCCCCAGTACTGTATTAGCCCCTCCCTCCCCAGTACTGCATTAGCCCCTCCCTCCTCAGTACTGTATTAGCCCCTCCCTCCCCAGTACTGCATTAGCCCCTCCCTCCCCAGTACTGTATTAGCCCCTCCCTCCTCAGTACTGTATTAGCCCCTCCCTCCCCAGTACTGTATTAGCCCCTGCCTCCCCAGTACTGTATTAGCCCCTCCCTCCTCAGTACTGTATTAGCCCCACCCTCCCCAGTGCTGTATTAGCCCCTCCCTCCTCAGTGCTGTATTAGCCCCTCCCTCCCCAGTACTGCGTTAGCTCCTACCTCCCCAGCCCTACATTAGCCCCAGTACTGTATTAGACCCTTCGTCCCCAGTACTGCATTAGCCTCAGCAGCAGGCCCAGACGCAGGACCGCAGCCAACAGGAGAAGTATTCATGCATTTTGAAGTGATTCATTATTGGAGCGTGCAGGAGGGGTTAGAGAGGAGCCCGCGTATAAATGGGAAGGCATGGAGGAAGAGAGATGATTTTATTAATAACATTACGCAGAGTTATTGCACTCTCTGAAGCCAGGGCACGAGCCAAGGCTATTAATACTGGAGGCAACTGTGGCCGGACTTCTCCGCTGCTGAAGGCAGCTTTAATTAGGACAATATAGAATTAAATACAAGCACCGGCCCTTTTATCAGGAGCAGCAGCTATTTAGAATAACTTTTTTCAAGCTCAGCAAAGATGCCAAGACTGTCCTGCCCATTAATCCCCTAATGAAATATGTCCCCCCCCCCACCCCACCCCCCCCCTTTCTTCTCGATGGCCTCACACACACACAATGCAGTAAACCGCCATCTCTGCCCGACACTTTTAGATAATGAATTTCCACGCCCCGCGACCATCCGTTCACCTGCCCTAACCTTTCTGTCTTAATGTACTGCACCATGACAAAGCATGTTCCAGACAGCGTTATCGTGTGCGTGCGTGCGAATGTGTGCGCGTGTATGTTTGTGTTGCGCGTGTGGACATATGCGTGAGCATGTGCATAAAATGTATGTGTGTGAGGAATTGTGAGTAGACTGAAAGGGGGGGTGGGAAGGGGGGAGGGTTGCAGCCACTAGGGACTGGGGGAGGGGGTGGGGGAGGGTGTAGCGGTTTTGGACGGGGGGGGGGGGTGGGGGCTATCATGGGTTTTTGGACGTGTGGATTTTTATTTATAAACAAATTTAAATTTTAAATTTTTATTTAAATACATGATTCACGAATAGTTCCCGGAACGTAGGCAATCTAAAGGTGAGAGTCCTGGCAGGTTCCGGCACAAATGAAGCACTGACTTTGTGTTGCGATATTGTTTTCATTCTCATTCCGCATTGCATTTGTTGGTGGTGATTTGCATATCTCTGTTTTCGCTTTCTCTCTGCTGTTTTCCCCTGCCTGTTCACCCGTGATGTCACTCTTCTGTGGACAACACAATGCTGACTCCTTCTAACGAGGACGCGTCATCGGTTTTTGGAGTTAATAGTAGGTAGCGAACAAACATTTTGAAAGGGCCCTGAACTGGCATTTCCTGGTAACCATTGGCAACGGGGGAAAGGTTGAGTCAGAATAACAAAGTGAGCCCATTCATTTAAAGTATCCCTCGAGTCTGGGGAAGGAACACAGTCTTATGAAATCCAGTGAATGATGTTTTCCTTTGCTTCACCAATCATATGGCATGCTCTATGGCTTTATACAAACTTTAGCTGTGTGACTCTTTGATTTGTGTTATGGTTCTAGTTGGCATAAATATTAAATTAACTTACAGTAGATTTAGTATTTTAATGATGTTTCACATACACTTGCTGGTCTGGAAATGTTGTTGGCCAGATCATGCACTGTTGCTCATGTAACCCAGGGGGACGCACATATGTCTTGGGTTGTTTCTACACCTGCATCGCTTGCTAAAAGGGCTATTAGTTCCATTTTATGTTTTCATTTAGTCTGGTCGGTTGCACGCTGCAGATTCAAGCGCGCCAATTTGCAAATAAATCGATTTCTGTGTACACGTGGGCGTTCGTTGATTGGTCAGACCTTTGGCAGGGGATTCAAGGTCTCAATCACACATTCCCTTACAGAAAAAAAAATATGGACTATTGAATGCACTGTGTTGCTATTTTGTAGTTTTTAATCAGCTGTTATTAACAGCAGCTAGTACTGATAGAACACCAGCAATATGAGCCTCTGTCCATAATAATATAGCAGTATAGCACTGATGTGCTGCTACGCTAACTGCTAATCAAGAAAGCAAGCTCTGATGTTGTGTGTGCTCAGAATCATGACCCTGGATTTGCTCCAAAGACGATCAGTCAGCTAAATCTCCTCTGTTTATCACCCACAATAGGCGCTAAAAGCCAAGAACGGGCCGGGGTGCCATTGTAATTCTAATACGCTAATCAATTCAATTAATTTAATTAAGTTTTAATGTGCCATTGTTCGCCGGTTCTATCGAATCTCCTCTCGGTCAACTTCTGACATTAAACATTCCGAAATATATCTGTATTTTTTTAACTGGTCCCTTACGTAATCATCAGCCCATATTTCTGCCGGGCACTTGATCGCCTCTTCGCTCCAAGTACGCCCTCGGGCGCGGCTCGGTGCTCGAGTTTGTCACAGATAAAATGGAGCTTTGTATGTTTTTTCTTCAGTTAACAATATTCACCTTACCCACGCTTCATAGCCTACATTTCCCGTAATTGGTCGGGATAACATTTTTGATCCTGACCCCTGTAGAACTGTGTTCCCATCAGCGATGAACTGCACCAGGGTGCACTTGGAAGAAGACAGAGACCACCATTTAAAAAAAAAAAGTTTGATTGATCCGCACCAAATGGGGTAGATATGAAAGCATCCTTGCCAAGGTCCCTCCAGATAAGGGAGTGTCTACAAAGTGACCTACAGTAATGTCATTATTCCACAGTAAATTTTTCAGTGCTAAATCAACTCTTATAAAGTCCGTATGGTCCCTATTGGACTGTTAGAGTTCAATTAACGCTGGACATTTTACTGTGTAGAAAGAGTGCAGGCAGCAAGGACAAACCAGCTATCCAAGACAAACGGTTAGAAATGAAGTAGCCCGTTATCTGAATACCATTCAGTGCAAAGGTAATTCAGTTAATTTCACAAAATACAACTGGACGTCTTTGATGAATTTCAGTGGCAATCAAACAAGCTTCTATTTCTATGCCTTGACTACGTGTAGTTGATTCAGAGACATCTGAAACAGCACTAAAGCAAGAGGGTACCAAAGAATCTTGCTTTATTTCATATCTTGCATAGCTTTCATTCATTATCGTGGTTTCCTTTTTAGACAGTCTTCATAACTGGGGAATGTGTTGGACAGTCTTTATTTGCTCCTTCATTTCAAAAGGCCCGCTTGCTGAAGGCAGCATTCGGAAATTCCTCTCTGTAGCTGCTGCTCCGCCCACAGAACTACATTCCAGTTAGTTTGTCAAACTGTCAGCGCAACGGGACAATGTAAGAGGTACTCAGTTAAGAATTCAGCTATTTTCCCTATTCATGCCAGACCAATGACAAGGTTCAAAAATGAAAAATGAAACAGCAGTTAAAGTAGGTACTGCACATGCAACACAGCGTCAAAACGAATAGAGATTAATCTGCACTGTTCTTCATTCATGAGTGCTTGCACAACAAAACAGGCAAGATCAATGAATGTATATTAGACACAGCTCACAAACACAGTAAGTTACTACACAAGCACATGGAACATACAGTATGTTGGGGGCTGAGTTTTTTCAGAGACTTTCCTTGCTGAAAATGACTGTCAGTTCAAACTTTAGTAAGGTTTTGTTTGCAAATAATTACCACTGTTATGACAGAAAGGTATTTTCTGAAGCCTGCAAAATTACCATCCCGGTGTACCAGATGTTATTATCACAAAGAGATGATATATGGATTCTATTTTAAACCACTTATTGCAAGAGAGTATTCTTACCTGTTTTGGTGTGTTATTAAAAAGTAAGCACACACTGTCTACTGTTTGTATGACACATCTTTGGGGCCAAAACCCAACTTTGTATTGGGTCTGTGACCTTTGAAAGGCTCTGGGTCTTTAATGTGGTGTCTTGGAGCCATCTTTATGCGCAATAAGAACCAGGTTTAACATTATATAAGCATAGAGCCAGGCCCAAATATTATCACTATGAAATGTGTAGAAAACAGTAGTCATGAAACACTACTGAAGACTGCTCAAGGGTTGTGAAGAGAGGGTGCACAAAGTATTGAAAATAGGGAGGTAATTTTGACATGACTTTTTGGAAAAGAAAATTATTAGTTGTTAAATACTCATTTTTTTTCTCTGAACAATTGTATGAGTGTACAAGAATATAATTTTCCGATTTTGAGCATAAAATATAACGAAATTCCCCTGTTTATATTATACAGCCTTTTCTGACCATCTTTATCAAGAGAATCTTTGTACCTGACATATATATATATATGTGTGTGTGTGTGTGTGTGTGTGTGTGTAAAAATGTAAAGCACCGTATCGATTACAACTTCACGCGGTGCTGCCTGTACTGGCCATCTGTGGGAGCCCTATTGACCTGAGGTCACTGGTGTGTGATAAGACATGGTCTGAAAAACAATATGGTATAGCCCCTGCTGGGCTGCTCTCCACAGATGACACTGTTACGGTGTGTTCAGGTTCAATACAATAGCAGTTTGTTTACCTGGTTGGGGGAAGGGGGCGGGGGGGGGGGGGGGGCATGGGCGGGTAACGACAGACACAGAGAAATGGAGGGAGGGAGGGAGGGAGGGAGAGAGAGGGAGAGAGAGAGAGAGAGAGAATGCAACCAGATGCCAAAGCACAGATACAGGATTATGAAGGAGAGAAGGGTAAAATGAGCTTACCGAGCTGTGAACAGAACACTCAGATGTACCATGACAAACAACAAAAAGCCATTATGAGTGGAGGAGGAAAAGGGATGTATTTGGTGATATAAATGGCAGGAGAGATTTTGTATGTCCTGGAGTAATTTTCTGTAGTTAAACCTCAAGAAAATGGAATGCTTTCTTATGCTCTCAGAAACAACAGCTGCTATGTCCAGAGCCGTAGACTTAGGGCTATTACTGTATGCCTCCCCACTCTCGGAAATTGCATGTTAGTTCTGACCCTAGCCGTTACGCTAAAGGTAGCCTGTATATTGTGACAGGTACACCTGCAGCGCGCTCACCTACAACCTTCAAAACACAGTTCTCCGAGCTCTGCGACGAAGAGCCGAAGCAGTGAGATTTAGCCCAGCTAATGGGAGGTTTTGCTCCCGGAGCAACATCAAAGACTTAGCGGATCTACTCATTAGAGGAGTTCTGCTATTGTCCCGCGGTACTGTACATAATAAAGTACTTTATGGCTGTCTGCACCTGTTTAATGCATGTGAGTTTCTACTTTGAAGCCGTGTCCTTATAAAAATTCTTCTAATTTCACGTGTCCTTCGGAAAAGTCAGGCGTGCCCGCAGTCCTGGCTGCCATTTTGGCTCTTTGTTAGTCAGCTGAACTTTAAGATGTAGGCAGGACCCCCTTGACCCCCAGGAGCCCCAGGAGCCTGTCCCGGCATGTGCCAATGTGTGTGGGGGGGGGGGGGGGGTGGGGGAGGGGGGGATTTACAACACACCGCACGCCTGGCTGAATGGCATGCTGTTTCGGCTTAATTCATCCTCTCTAAAACTGTTGCTTTTTTATTTATTTATTTTTATCTAATTAATCACACTGGATCACCCCAGCTGCTCACATTCCTGGTTGTTTTCCTTTTGTATTGGAGAGCAGAAAATTATCTAAACATTTACTCATTTACTTGAGAAATATCAAACTGAACTTTTTATCCTTACACCAATAATACATGTATATTGTATAAATCCATTACTTAATGTTGGGAAGGATTATTTCTGTTTCAGAAGTCACATATTCGTATCAGCATTGCGTGAAGTAGGTTATGATGAGTGCTCATAGCATGTTTTCAACATGAGGAGTCATGAGATGTGTGGGTTAACTGGCTGCCGATGGAGCACGTTTAGGTAAAAAAGAAATCCTGCACAGGAGCGTGGGTTCGAGAGAGTCAATCGGCCTCACTTCTAGCGTACGAGGCGGCGAAAGGAAGAGGCAGCCTGTGACACTGTTGCGCAGAGAGTCACCACCCCAACCCCCCCCCCCCCGATACAGCACCTCCTGTTCTCTCGTATGTTAAGAGAGCTCCCAGAGGTGCGTTCATGTGTGTGTGGCAGAGGAGGAAGAGGTGGGGGATGGGGAGTGGGGGGGGGGGGGGGGGGGGATTGGGATGGGCAGGAGGAGGAGGGGAGGAGGAGGAGGAAGATGGGCAGGGGGAGGAAGCGGGGGGGAGGAGGAGGAGGGGCAGTGGAAGGGGAAGGGGAAGGAGAAGGGGGGGCAGTGGGAGGGGGAGGTGGAGGGTCAGGGGGAGGATGAGTAGGGGGAGGGGGAGGATGGGGAGGGGCAGGGGGAGTGGGAGAGGAAGGGGGGGTGGGAGGCTACGGCGCTGTTCTCCAGGTTGGAGTGTTCATAACAAGAGGCTTGACAGATGCCGTGCTCCTGCTCCCCTGGGCCTCGTGCGTCAGCGAGTGCCATTTTCGCACGTGAAGAGAGCATGCCTCACGCCGAGGCGAAGCTCGGCTCTGCGGGGGCTAGCGTGCTCTCGGTCACTGACAACATGCTCCCCACACACACACCTGCCGCACACACCTGCAAGACAGCCGAAGGGGCATGTCATCACGGCGCCTTGCTGTCCTGCTTCTTGCCAATTGCTGATGAGCATCTTCTGGGCCTTTCCGGATGGTTCCCCTTTGATTGCTGAACTTTTGCCGGTGGTAGCCTTTCGCCACAGAGTGGCCAATCAGACAGCCGAGTGATCTTAGGCCAAATTTACCAACACAATAAAATAACTGAAGGTACATTGATCACTGGGAAACGTGGCTTGTGTTGTGAAATATCAAAGGCAGCTGACATCAGTTTTTTTTTTTCTTTTGTGGAGGTTCAAAAGGTGAGGTTATTGCTCGCCTGCGGTGCTCACACTTCTCATCTGTGGCCACTGAGATTGTGCCGTATTAACTAGTTGGAGGAAGCTCTCGTGGATTCTGTTCACGCTCAAGGAGTCTAAGGACAGTCTGGGCGAAGTGATATAGCTCTGTTTTACCTGACTTCTTGAATGCAGGAAATATGTCTTCCTGATTTATGCGTATCAATATCTACCAAGAAGAGACAAATCTCAGTAAGCCACAGAACAGAAGAACTCCTTAATAAATGTCCATGGAAATATGAAATCTGAGTTATCAAGCATACAATCTACAAATGGAGTGCTTTTGAATTTGGGGCAGAATAAATCGTTTTTGATACAATGTTTGAGCAACACTTAAAATTGGAATCCCGTTTTTATACATTTATCATATAAATGTTGTCAACAATATCATCAGTGTATATATAAGGAAGCAACCCTACCTTCAGGGACTGATCTGCTTTAATGTTCTTGTGTTGGATGGAGGGTTATGATTCAGTTGTAATAGAGGCTGAAAGAGAGAGCTGAGCAAGAGTACAATTTCTGATTAAATATGAATCCTTCATTTCAGAATGTTTATGTGTTATTATTATTATTGTTGTTGGTGGTGGTGTTTTTGTTGTGTCTTCCCTGTGTGATTCAATTGCATTTAAAACCTGTTATTAGAAGATTGTCCTGCCACATGGTACTCCATCTATTTCAAAATAGTTCTTTTAGTACCATACATACATTCAATGTAGATGTTTAATTTATCAAATAAAGTTTTTTTTTCTTCTATCTTGCACTTTAATTAAGAAACACTTAACTGCACATTGTCCCCTGTGGTGACTTAATATAGTACATGAATAATAAATAACTAAGCTGATAGTTTCCCCATCCGTTGGCTCTTGTTGTCTGAAGTGCATTAAAGTGATGCCTTGATTGATCTATAGGGTATAGTGTTATAGAAGTATTGCTTCGGCATCCAAAAGATTATTTTTTTTCCTAGAACTCAACTCTGGATATTGCAGAGTCCTGTTTCTTGCTGTCGGAGATTGCGGTGTTTTATTATTGTTGAAATATTGATACCCCAAAAGAGTGTTCATTTATTTGACTTGGGGTAGATTCAAAATGAAAAGAGGGGGAAAAAATGCAATATTGAAGCTGGGCTTGCATTATTCCGCTGTTTTACGACAAATAGTTAATGAAAATCCCTGCAAGGGTGATATAATCCCGTATTTAATTAAGGGTTTATAAAATATTAACATGGGAGACCGGGTTTCCCCCCCCACCCCCCCCCCCCCCCCCACTCATTCCCTTTTCTGTTTGTTCGATAGGCTCAGGCCTCGCCCGACTCTGCATTCTAATATGCAACCGTGGGAGGAAACCGAAGTGCGGAATGAACTGAAAGAGTTTTGTGGGGAGTGTATGTGCTGCACTGCTCGGGGTAGGAGAGGTCCTGGGTAGATTTACAGTTTTCAGCTCAATGTTCCCTGTTCGTGCCTAAATGACCGTTGTATTCGAGACGACTTTGATTCTGTCTTTGAGACTGCTTTTGGGTGGTGTTCCGTGCCCCGTGGGAACCCGCAAATCATGTCTGGTTTAGAGATTTCCGGCGCCTTCTAGCGCCAAAGGCCTTTGTGAAGGTGCGAGGGAGGGAATTACACTGCGGCGCCTGGAATAAATCATGTATTTACCATGCCTCTGCCGCTGTACCGCACTGCCAACGTTCATAAATCGCTTTAATATGCTTCATCAGCCGGTCCTGAACTGACTCTCGGAGGCCTGGGCTTGACCGTGCTGGTCACTGTCGACTCGCAGTCTGAGCCAATCAGAAGAAGAGAGCTCCGAGTCTGAGTCTGAGTCTGGCTCCTCACATGGTGTCTTCCTGTGAGCTACCTAAGGAGATGTTCCTTGTCTTGTCAGCCTAAGTGAGCTTTTGTGGGCGTCTTTGGCCAGGGTATGCTGATAAGGGTATAGTGATAATTTTCTATATATATATATATTTAAAAAAACTGTTTCACTTGGAAAAACACCAACTGAAAGTACTGAAATTGTTGATGTGTTCTCAATTTAATCACATGAAGTCAAGCATCCATATTAGTACATTAGTGCGTTTTATTATTTTTATTATCAATACTAAAACACACTAATGCGCTAATATCGATGCTATATTCATGCTGTTATATTATTAATATTAATATTAGTGTTCGGCAGATAATGAACAGAGAGCCTCTCTTGCACAAACATGGGATCCATACATTTTCGTAATATTTCCATTGGTTTGCCAACTTGACAGAGAACAGATATGAAAGCACACGCTACCTGCTTTCGTGAGGACAGAAAGAAAGGCTTATGCACCTGTTTTCTGGGGCTTGTCCCATGATAAATTATCTTGTCCCGTGATAAAGTATCTTTGACATTTACAGCTCAGCTCCCCCCCCCCCCCCCCCTTGCTCTTATCAGCAACTTAAAGCACATTAGCTCTCGCTAAGTCTTTAAGGAATAGGAATAAATTATTGGCTGCAACCAACAACGTATTGAAAGAGACAAAAAACATCAGGAATTATCACCGCAGTTTACCTGATTCATTAAAGTCGCGCGTATTTCTTACCAAACATTGACTTTTTAATGGAGATTACAGAAATACTTCAGAGGAGATATATAATGGCTGGCAAAGAACCACCGGGCGGCTAATTAGAGCAAGGTTGCCAGATTTGGCATTATCAGCCAGATCGGCCTCATTGTTGTTGAGCTATCGGGTTTAGGACGCCCACTGGCATTTTCACACATTCCTGCAATTAAAAAGATGTTTTCTGCCAACAAGTGTTTTGTACACCAGGCCCGTTTGGATATGATGACCCTTTCTCATTCCGGAATTGATACAAACATAATTTGGATCCATCCGGAATGATTGCTTGATCACAATGTTGCTGTATTACAAACACACTCACATGCATAAGCATATACAAGCAATGGATTTAGCAGACCTGCTTCTCTCTCCTGCAGTGCACAATTAATCACGTTGAAACCTGGCCTGGGTTGGCATATCAAAAGCTACTCAAGCATAACACTTTTGTGTTAGCGAGACCAGATAACTGCCCCATAATTGAATGAAAATACTCTTGAATATAAATGCCAACTGTCTCCTCTGGCAATCGGTAACCGCCAAAGCAATTGGTCAGCGATCTTTTTATTTCTACGGTTATTTCACTGATGTCATTAGAGAAAAGCTTCCCTTGACTGATGAGCTCTCAATCCCACTACGCACTAAAGAGCAGATTTATAGTACAGGCCAAAGGTATTAGGCCACCTGTGTCTTTTTTTTTTCTTCAAACCTTAGGTAAGGAAGAATTCAGTTAATGTATGCACATTTATTGAATGAGAAACCAAAGTATAATTGTTCTTTTTAATGTCTACCTGCAATAAGAACAAGTTCTACTTAAAAAAATAATTTCAGACACAGCTCAGCTCAAAATAGATTCTTTTGGCTTTAATTACAATTAAACAAATTATTGGAAGTCTATTTTGCAAATGCGAGGGAAGTAGGGATAGATAAATTGACTGAAATCGTATCTACCTTTATTTATTTATTTATTTATTTATTTTGTAACCGCAGTAAGCCCGATACCATTGGTCTGTAGTATAAGTAAATTAGGCACTGAAGCTGCAAGAAATATGGCAAAGAAGGTGTTAGGCTTACATCCAGGGCCAAGTAAACATATTGTGGCAAGGTTATTTCCTGTGAGAAATAGCAAAGAAGCTTAATATTTCTAGGTGCAGTGTTCAGTACACACTCAGAAGAGTCCAGGTGATAGGCAGTAATGTTAACAGGAGAAAACCAGGAAGATCAAGAGGCAATAGGCACATGTCTTGTGGTGTCTAGCAAAAGAAACCATTCCACAACTACAGGAAGAATTTAATGGAGCGGCAACTATGATCCTCTGGTCTAAAAGGACGTAAAAGGATGTGCTATACATGTGCTCAATTAGAAAAAGACTTGGGAGTAATAGTAGATCAAAGCCTTTCAGGTTCTAGGCACTGTGCTGTAGCAGTAAAAAAGGCCAACTGGATGCTGGGATATATGAACAAATGTATTGAGTATAAATCCAAGAAAGGTATCTTATACAATACCTTTATTAGACCACACTTATTGTGTATTGTGTGCAGCTCAGGGGACTGTACTATAAGAACGTAGGCTTTGGAAAAGGTTGAAAGAAGGGCAACTAAATTGGTTCCTGGCAAGAAAGATAAGAGTAATGAAGAAAGACATAAGATACTTAATCTCTTCAAGCAGAACTACTAGAGATCCTTCAGTAGAATGAGGGCACATTAGCAAAAGGTCAATTCTGCTCATACACCAGGAACATTTCTTCACACACAAAGTAGGCACTGTGTGGAATAGCTTGACAGGTCATGTAGCAGAGGCAGAACTCTGTCTTGACCAGTCTTTATACGATGCTAGATACTATTTAGTTTGTAGGTAAACAGTGAGGACTTGTACCTGTTAGTAGAAGGAAAGTGGGGAACATTGCTGGGCTGAATGGTCTGCTTTGTCATTACCTTATGTTATATTATGTTATGTAACTCCCTGGGTGATTGTAGGCATTTGGTTTTAGCAGTCACCTGACTTATTTACAATCAGTGGTCAATTGTGACCCTCACAAATTCAATTAGTTGGCAAACTAATTGATGTCGCTGGATGCAACAGTACCCTTGTGGTACATTGCACACTGATGGAGTCAAGTTATTTAGCATAGTTTACAAGAAATCCATACAGGCCCAAAAAATAATAGACCAGCATCAACAGACAAAAAAAAAAATCAATTGTGGTCTGAAATAAACAAGGAGGGAGAATCTTCTCTCAGGGAAAAAAACATAATTGAAAAGCAGTCAGATGTCAACCAACATTTGACAGATGCATTTCTGAGTTTGAACATTCCATTTGAAAAATTTGACGGTCATAAATTATGTGCATTTTTAAATAGGCATACATGAAATGGCGGGGATATTCCCCAGAACAACATGCAGGAGGCTGCTGACTAGCATAAAGAAAAGACGGTTACAAATGTGTCATCTGGCACAGGCTTTTCCACCCTTTATTTATTCTGCAAGGAAAATCAATTCTTCTTGCCGACTCTGCATACCTTGATGCCATAAGTCACAGCTCAGTCATGGAAAGCAACAAACAATGGCTATTGAACTTTGAGGTTGTACAGTGTGTCTGCGTTTGTCTTGGATAATGCGAGTTACTTGCTGTAAGCATACAAACCCACAAAGGCTTGATACCAGATTCATGAATAGCATAATGCTTGCATTGTGAAACTTGTGAATGCCATTTGGACAGGAAATTTTGAAAATTTGTGGGAGCAGTCACAAAGATTGTCATGCATTCTCTAAACAGAAAGTTTTTAACACCATCCTATGATGATTTTCACATTGTTTCCACTACCCACAGTTTTTTGTTTTTTTTTACAGATTAAACAGGTTTACTGAATAGATAAACACTCAGATAGATAATGTCAATGAATGTTTATTCTATATATATATATATATATATATATATATATATATATATATATATATATAATAAAATAAACACTCAGTGACATTATATATAACTATGAGATAAAATAGTTATAATGTAAATTAATGTTTATTATTATTAATTAACATTATTATCATATTATTATAACTTCAGAGATGACATACTCGGTGATGACAATCCCTGTGCATATTCTGGTGTACTGGTAGCGTGGATGCTGCAGAAAAATGTTCAATGTTCTTCTTTTACATTTAAATTTGAATAAATTAAACGGCTAAAGTACATTATTATCAAGCTTTTGGGCCTGGTGCCTGTTGCAACACGCACACTCTATTGCTGCGAACTCTAGCTATAGCTGTACACTTGTTCCGGGTTCAAATTACAAGGGCGTTTGCAGGGGTCAGACCCCCTAATTGACACTTGAACCCCCCTGAAGAAAGTAAAAACCAAAGGGTAGAGGGGTTCCAAAACCTTGACATACAGTGAACTAAGTGATTCTCATAGCAAATATTCAAATGTGTTTCCCCAGCCCTGTCAGAAATGTCGAACACCCCTACGGATGGTCGTACCATTTTGAAACTGCTCCAATTGCTTGAGCAAGCTTGACTCACTCGTCACAGTAGCACATTAATTGTTAAGAGAGAACATATTCCAGGGTTCACATTACACAGGAGCCAGGGGGTGCCCCCCCCCCCCATGCAAAAAAAAAAAAATCCTACACTCACTGTGATTTCACCATTAGTGGTGGGTAGCTTGCTGGCATTCCTGACAAAATGGCAATGCAATTCTGATTAAAGGGTGATAAATTATGCTAATGTCAGAACAGCCTGGTGTTATGCGTGCCATTGTGAATATCATTGTGTTTCAGCATCACTTAAGTTAGTTGTATTGTTGCACAAGCCGGTGACTGCTTTGCCTTGGTGACCTGTTATTCCTGCATTTACAAAGAATGTGCATGTTTATCATATATTTGGCCTTGTTGTAAGTTACACCTACTCAAAGTAGTAAGAGGTAAATAAAATTTAGCAAGGTTTAATTTATGATGAACATTCAATCCAGTGTTTGGTTAGCATTTTTCTTTAACATTTACTTACAAAAGTAAGTAAATGTTAAAGAAAAATGTTGTTTACTTACAACACTGCAAAAACCAAAAAAAAGTCAATCTTAACAATTATTTTAGTCTTATATTTAAATTCTAAATTTTATTTCCATTTAAATTTTTTTTTTTTTTAATTGCCAATGAGGTGAGACTCATTACAAGACATGCCAGTGGAGTAAGACAAAAGTAAACGGTAACTTAAAACAAGCTAATATTTATAGTCTCATTACCAGACACAAAAGTTTATTCAGACTTTTTTATTTTTTGTGGTGAAAATTTAAATCTAAAATGTAACAAAATAATCCAGTCTGTAGTGTTCTTTCTGAGAAACTAGACCTTGAGTGTGGTTGACGAACGCCTTCCTTTGCTTGTGGCCGACAGATCCACTCGGACTCGGACGAGGGAGACGGCTCCATCAAGTACACCATCTCCGGGGAGGGGGCGGGAACCATCTTCATCATCGACGAGATCACGGGGGACATCCACGCCACCGAGCGGCTGGATCGCGAGGAGAAGACCTACTACACGCTCCGCGCGCAGGCCAGGGACCGCCTGACCGACAGGCCCCTGGAGCCCGAGTCCGAGTTCGTCATCAAGGTCCAGGACATCAACGACAGCGAGCCCAAGTTCCTGGAGGGGCCGTACATCGGGAGCGTGGCCGAGCTGTCGCCTATCGGTAGGAGTTTGGTTCTTCATTTCCTGTGTTTTGGGGAAAAGCTACAATCGCACGGCAAGCAAGGCTCAAACGGTCTGGAACACATTGCATTGGATTCAGTAAAAGTTTGTCCTTAATTTAAACTTTTTCCTGTTCACAAACAAGGTGAACACCATTGACTAGAAAAAAAACATCTTGCTTGAATTTATTTTTAAGTCAAAGTTAATGACAAATATTGATTGAATCCAGGCCTAAAATAAATAAATATATTAGATGTGCCAGCCATTTGACCGATGAATCCAACAGATTTCTATCATTGGAACTGAGCATATTTTGGTGTCTATAAAATGCATGTATGACAGAACATTTTTCTCTTCACCTGTAATCTGAAAATAGAATATCAAGGCTAAGTTCACTGAAGGTGAAGAGAAGTGATCGCTCGTCTGAAAAATAAAAGCAATGGCAAATGATGTGTGTGTGTGCGTGTGTGTGTGGGTGCGTTTGTGTGTATGTGTGCGCGTGTGTGTTTGTGCATGTCTGTGTGTGTGCGTTCGTGTATATGTGTGTGTGTGTGTTTGTGTGCATCATTGCCTGTGTCTTTGTCTGAGTGTTTGTGTGCTCATGTGCATGTTTACTTGTGTGTGATATGTGCGTCTTTGCGTGACCCTGTGTGTGTTTGTGCGTGCGCATGTATGTGTCTGTGAGTTTGTATATGTATGTGCGTGTGTGTAGGTGTTTATGTGCGTGTCTGTTTGTGTGGGTATGTACTTGTTTGTTTGCTTGTGTGTGTGTGTGTGTGTTTGTGTGTGTTTGCATAGGTGCCTGGGCGCACGTGTGTGTGTGTGTGTGTGTGTGTGTGTGTGTGTGTTTGCATAGGTGCCTGGGCGCATGTGTGTGTGTGTGTGTGTTTGCATAGGTGCCTGTGCGCACGTGTGTGTATGTGTGTACAAGAGCCGGACGGAAACAGGAGCAGGTAATCGCTCTGGCCCTCCTTCGGATTGAAGCTCATGATCAGAATTAATTTGCGCTTCCTCAGCATGCTATGGGTGACAAGCTTGTCGAGACAGGAGAGAAATCACCGGAATCAGTGGGGTTCCTGCACTCCTTCCTCCTTCCTCCTGACCCCCCCCCCCCCCCCCCCCCCCCCCACCACCACCCCAGCTCTATCTCAGATTACACACGAAACGAGTGCGCACTTCACGCGTTGCACGTAGAGCACGGAGCGCCGGGCCTAACGAGATAACAGCGGCGCTTAGTCAAGCCATTCACGTTTGCTTCCCCCGCCCGTTTGCTCCGTTGTAGAACAACTGCTAATGGAGTCCCTCTTTTAGCAGCCCGATGATAAGGTCACCCCCCACCTCTGTCAGCAGCACCGTCTGACAGACAGACGGACAGCTGCCCGTCACCGCCCCCCCACCAAACCCCCCCCCCACCGCTGACAGGCAGGACTGCGGGGGCAGCAGTCCACCCCCCCCCCCCACCCCACCCCCATCTGACTTAATGTTCTCCCCCCGCCATCTCTGAAGGGGCCCGCTCCTCCGTGATTGATGCCTCGCCATTATAGCGACATTCATTACTCGGCGAGTTTTATTGAACGTCGTACGCACTCCGCTATTTTTATCAGTCGGCTTAATGCGCTCGACTACGAGGGACGCGCGCGCGAGGTTTGTTATGAAATTACTTCTCGAATGGAGGCGTCGTGATCCGCTGAACTGTCTGGGCGCTTCAGCCGATGGAAGAGATTGAGAGCATTTCAAATTGAAATGTTTTTTCTTTTTTTTTTTTTTTTTTTTTAAAGCCCCGGCCGTCTTAATGCCGACGGCGTAGCCGGTGTGAACCGGGGCTCGGCCGCGCTTCATTATTTGGCTTTTCCGTTCTCGCGGCTGCGCGTCGTGCGCCGACAGGCTGGCGGCAGGTCCGTGCGTCGCGGTCCGTTTCCTCCGCGCCGGGCCAGAGAAGACCGAGACGCCGGCGCGCACGACGGCGCTCGCGCGGCTCACTGGGGGGAGCGCCGCGGCGTCGCCGCGCGAGGAAAAAAAAAAAACCCGCCCGGCCGGTGAAATATCGGACGAAATGGGAACAGGTTTTCCACATTACTCAGAGCGGGAGCGCGATCATCGCCCTGTTTTATTACTGCGGTGGAAAATCCCCCGCAATAATAATAAAAAAGTAATCAGGAACAAGCCTGCGGCATATTCATTTTCACTTATCGTCCCGTCACGCCCCCCCCTCTTTCTCCCTCCCTCTCCCCTCTTCCGGACCTGTCCTCCCGTCTGTAGCCTGTAACGCGCGGTCTGCGGTGGGGCTGCTTTTTTTTTTTTTTATCGAGCGGGAGACGCTGTTTAAGCTCGAGCGACGCGGTGAAGATGGACGTCGGCCGGGACGCGCCGCTCCACGAAGTGAAACGGAAGCCTGCGGCGCCCCGCCCTCGCCGAGCTCCGCGCTGTTAGCCCACGTTAGCACGCTGTCCCCCCGAGCAGGATCGCGTCCGGCCGACGCGTCCGGCCAACGTCGCCGCGTCGCCGTCTCCCGATTAGCCAGGACGAACGTTTTTATGCGACGTCGCGTCTGAGGCATCGCCTCCGTACGTCCGTACGCCTCGCTGCCGTGATTTAGGATGAGTCAGAAGACGTCTTTGACGTTTGACATTTAAGCAATGTTTCAGCGGTCTCTGTCGAGCTCGGCAGATGCATCGTCTGATGGACGTGTCCGCCGGACATTGAAAGGAGAGCCAAGAACGGCAGGCCCATTTTGACTTGCTCAGTGGGGTGGGATTAGCCGCGTGGGTTTCAGCTCTCCGGTAACCGCTGATGAGCCTGAGTATTCCAACGAGCCCGGTTCACACGCGGTACGGCGACACCTCTGTCCTGTTTTCTGGAAGGTTCCATTAGGTTTTCGCACTCTTTGCCACAGGAATAATGATGCTTCGCCACCTCTGGCCTGGCAGGGGGGGGGAGGGGGCAGGAGGAGGGTAGCTGTAGAGTCAGAATCCACTCTGACCGTTATCAAGAGGTGGCATCTTTAAGCACCAGCAAGCAGAGGACACCCACGATGACTGAGAGTCTGGAGGCTTAGAGAGAGGGCGCTCGGTGTGAAAGCCGGTCATGACAGGTGAGCCTGTTTTGTAAAGTCTGTTCCCCACCCCTGTCAACAGAGGTGACTGGCGCCATGTTAACATTGAACCCTCTGAGCCATCGCCTATATTTATTTATTTATTTTTTGGAAAGGATTATTTTGTCTCTGTTTCTGAGACAGTGCACATTGATAACGTGTATGTAGGCCTAGGTCTGTGAGTCCTCCTAAACAGCCCCTGTAATTAGTCATGAGAATGAATGGGTGTAATCTAGCACATCATAATGGTGCTGTGTAGGACATTTTATGAGGCATATAGGTATCGCTAATGAGTACTGAGGTGCAATGTGTGTGCTTTGCCGTTGTTAAAAGGAATTTGGTTAGAGAACACAGTTATTTCCTTATATTTTGCCAACTATTAAATTGGCAAAACACAAAAAGGTATGCACGTATAAAATTATTTTATAACACATGCATGGCTTGTAAATATTGTACCAACACTTCACAGTATATTTGGCATCATTATATTACAGGCATTTAGTAGATGCTGTTATTCAGACCAACGTAGATAGCTTTTTGCATTTTACACAGTATCCATTCCTGTACACAGCCAGCTGGATATACCTACTGAAACATTTCAGGCCAAGAACCTTGCTCAGGGGGTATAATGGAAGCGTCCTACCTGGGCATCAAACCTGCAATCCTAAGGTTTCAAGCCCCAGTCCCTAAACTATTATGCTGCACTGCCCCCTCCCTCACCCAATGCAACCGCATCAATGCAACTGCAATTCTAAACATATTGTTTATTTTCCCCAGTAATGTTGACATATCGGAGATCTGTCCACAGCCTTTGGGTGGGAAGCAAAGGACCAGCTTTTGTGAGTGTTAAGAGGAACCTCCCCATTAATATTTAAGAAGAAAACCCCTCTCTTTCCCGGGCCTTAGCTATCTCAACCAAAGTGATGCTTTAAATATTTAAAGTTTGGATTTGTTTAGCACACCCAAAGTTTTTAGAAACTTGTTTTGCATGCAAAAAATTAAGGGGTTCTATCAGAGAGAAAGCACAGATCCTGTTTTGGCCTTTTGTTTTACGTAACCTAAGTGCATTCGGAGAGGAATAAAATTTTAACTTTCAAACTTTCATGCAAGTTTACGGTTAGATTTTTGTATTTATTTAACCTTTATTTTAACAGGGGCATCTCAGTGGGATAAAGAATCTCTTTCACAAGGATTTCACGGGTTCAGGCATTATTGTTCTTCTCAAGTAAATATTTTTTTCACTCCTAGATGGTTTTTGCGTGATTTTGGATTATATGCAAGACTGAGAGGCCACAGGATTGGTAAACTTGGGTGAACTTGACCCGTTCACTAGCCTTATGTGTTTTTTTCTTTCTTATTTTGCTACTGTAGCTTGACTGAGCTGTTAATTCATTACTGATCTGGATTTGGCATCTCTTGATGCTCTCTGCTCAAAATCCCCGGTGAATGAAATATTGTGTTTTAGGTGCTCTTTGAAATAATAATGGCTTGTATATAGTTGGATTATAATTGGAACAAATCATCCCCGATTACATAATAGTTTGGCAACAGTAAAATTGTCATTTTTTTATTATTGTTTGGCAGAAGTGGCAGTTTGTGTCATTAGGGAGCACAGTATGGTATCTGGCATGGCTTTTCATTGTAAGTTTAGGTCATTATTTACCCAGTAATCCTACACACAGCCCAACATACTGTATCATTGAAATGCACTTTCATATGTTGATGTTTTATCATCTTGGATCAAACACACACACACACCCACACACACATACTCTCTCTCTCTCTCTCTCTCATGCACACACACACACACACAGATTCTATGAAAATTAGTCCTTTGACTTGCAAGTAAATGCACTCTTTATACATTTTTAAAACTGATTTAGTAATTAACTACATACCTAACAACATACCATCTGTCGCACAAACAGTTGTATTTTCACATCCATTTGTACAGCTGGATATTTACTGAAGCAACTCAGCCAAGGCCTGGTCACACCCTACTCAGATGTCTGCCAGCTCCCCAAAACTGCAGAGTAGACTTCACCCTATTGAGACTCTGTCTGTCCCCCATATTCTAAATCATTTTAATCATAAACTCCATAAAGCCACAAAAATTTGATCAGTACTGAGACAAAACATACTGTTATTAATTCCAGAAATTAGAGTTAAGTTGCCTTAACTTTAAGACAGCTCTTGTACCTAATCACCAATTATTGTCTTGATGTATTATGTCTCACAGAAACATGTCTGAAAGTGGATGAGAACTTTTATTTAAATGAGTCCTCTCTGCCTCGTTTCATATATATTCAAATCCCCTATCTTTGTCAAAGAGGCTGTCGTTGCTACTATTTACTATGATTATACATTTGAATCCTTTGAAGTGCTATTAGTGAAGCTTTCTCAGCCTGATGATGGTAGGAATTGCTTTTTTTCCTCAGCCCGTTGTCTTGATGACTGTCTACAGACCTCCTGGCCCATACCCTGGCTTTGTTCTTGACTTTGCAGAATTCCTCTCTCACTTAGCTATGAGCTATGATGTTGGGTGATTTTAACCTGCACTATGGAAATGCAGATGATCTTCTTACCTCTGTATTTAAGAATATCTTAGGATCAACCAGCTTCGCTCAGAATGTTGTCGGTCCCACACATTATTGCAGTCACACTTTAGATTGTGACCACAATAATGCTCTGCCTCTTGCCTTGATACTTTGTAAAGTGTCTTGAAAGTTCTCTGTAAAAAGCGTTATACAAATAAAAATTTAATTGAATTTAGGTTAAGTACCTTGCTGAAGAATACAACAGCGGTGTTGTTCCTTTTACCCATTGTACTACACTGCCACCCACGAAAACCAACAGGACAGCAGATCTGCAGGCACAGGGTTAGGAACCACTGCTTTAATTTGTGTCAGTGTTTTTGTTGAACAACTGATGAAAAAGACAGATGTTACATAGTAGCTAAGGGAAAGTGGTACAGTGACTTGCCCATAAAAGCCATCAATTTCAGCACCAGGACACTAAAGCATGGCTGCAGTTCCATTTCATAATCAGAAAGACTGCCGTGGGCATTTCGTTTTTTACTGCTAGACTGCCTGATTTTGGAGCTCTGGGAAACGTAGTAAAGTTGATTAAAAGGCCAGTGCTGATGAGATAACTAGGGCTAAGAGATATTGTGTTAGCTTCATGCTCACTTCCTACCTACAGTTCATGTATACACATGTTTCACATTAGCAGAGCGGGTTTGAATAAAAAAAATTTGCTGTCTTGTTGGTCTGTTGGTTTTGGTTTCATTAAATCGGAACTCACAAATTAAAACATGGTAAATTATTACCATTTTGTGTAATGTTGGAACTGTAAGGAACACAGCATATTGCTGTAGCTACTGTGCTAAAGATACATGTATTAGAAAATAATTGATTTAATACTTTCATAGGTGGCTGCGTAGGACCAGTTATGTTCTCAAGTCCAAGTTCACATGATTTTCGAAAATTATCAAGTGTAAAATCATAGTAAACAGCCAATGAATTATGTATGGAATAGGACAGACATGCATGTTATGGCTGCTGTGTAAATATAAAATGTACTAACTTCATTTGCGGGCCTTGTGAAAATCCATCATGTAATTAAAGCAGCCAAGTGTAAACGTCTTCCTTTTTTCTTTTACAACCCGAATTGATGAACTAGCCGGCTTAATATTGCTGTAAAGTTTATGAGAGATGTTTTTTTTAAGCTACAGTGAATGCCTTGTCCTTTCTGAGCACTCTGTTCAGCCTCCTCTGGCCCCTTCCATTAACTGTGATGGTGGTGAGAACCTTTGGATGTAGAGTCTTGTTAGCCGGGCTCGACACTCATTGGCTAATTGAGCTCTCGCTCGTCACTTCTTGGCGGTCTGAATGGACAGGACAGTAGCATGAAAGCTTTCAGTCTGCATGTTGAAATTTGAGTATGTATTGTAAAAAGAACAAAACATAAACATGATTGCAGCAAATTCATTGTTTACAGAAAACCTTTCAGTCCATAATGGCAGCCAAATGACAGTATTTGTGAATTGATGTAATGAAGTGAAACACTGAAGAAATTAGGTATAAATGTGATTAGATTGATCCCTAATTTGGCAGTGGAACCAGTAGTACTGGAAACTGATTTATCCACTGCAAAGTTTCTTCACTTCACTACAGCACAGGCACAAAGGCCCTCTGTGTTTCCTTGTTGATGTGTCTTTTAGAATGGCAATGGAGAACCAGAGATGAATGTGGAATTTAACCTTATCTTTTATTTTATTTTTATTTTCTCCATTATTTTACCAGGTGAGTCCCATTGACATTTCCATATCTTTTTCAAGGGAGCCCTGGCCAGGAGAAGCAACAAGCAGTCAGTCAGTTTACACATGAAACACCATACAGAAAAGAACCTCAATAAAACCACATATTATACATTATAAAGTTAAAGTAAAACTGTTACAGACAACAGTTAAGGTTGTGAGTAGCCTCTTAAAATCATCCAGAGGCATGAAGTGGTCCAGTTTTATGTCCTTCTGGAGCTGGTTACAGTACCATGGGGCATAATAACTAAAAGCCATTTTTTTCCAACTTCTGTGGAAGGATGAGGTACAGTAAAAAAGGCAAGCTTTGTGAATACAGGTTATAATAATTTGTGTTCCAGTTAAAAAGGCAAGTTAAATAATTAGAAGCTGCTCTATAATGGCCTTGTAAATAAAAGTGTACCAGTGACGTTATCTACGGTACACTAGGGATGGTAGGCCTGCCCTTTCATACAAAAGACAATGGTGAGTAAGAGAGCTGGCATTTGTAATTAAACGTAAGACACCGTGATATACCGTGTCAATACCCTGCAGGACAGAGGCAGATGCATGTACTATGAAGAACATCACCATAATCAATCATAGGGAGAAAGGTGGGTTGGACCAATTTCTTTCTAGCTGCAAAATTTAAGCAATTGCCATTTTCTTAATAAAACCCCAACTTAAGCTGAAGATTTTTAACAAGATTGTCAATGTGCATTTTAAAACTGAGCTTTTCATCTACCGAGATTCCCACATGTTTGTAGGAAGACGATTGCTTGACAATTTTCCCCATTAACTGTAGGTTGATTAGTAGTTACAATCTGGGAGCACGATCTGGAAAAATACGCAATCTTTGTTTTATCAGAGTGTAAGACAGTTCCAGTCCATCGAAAGCAGCCTGAATAGAGTTTAAAGACTCTCGGAGGTCTTGGGCAGCTACATTCTGGGAAACAGCACAGGAGCATAGAATGGTATCATCTGTGGTGGTTTTACTAGTTGCAGCTGGTCTGTCAGGTAGCAAGAAAGGTGGCCAATACTGCTCATTTGTGATGCACTGACAGAGTGGGACTATCATGAATGTTTAGCACTGGCTAAGATGCAACCAACACAGTTGCTTCTGAACTTATTACCTGCATCTAGGACTACTGGAGGTAACAAGGGGAAGCACACAATGTGCTTCTTTAGATTGATATTTGGGTAATGGCAAACATCCGAATGTGTAATGGGCAGATTGGTGAATTGACCATGTCAGTAAAGTGAAGATAAAGTTGAATATGTTTAATTTTATCAGAACCCAGCAGTTTTAACCTTTAACACCCTCATTTGATGTCTGGCACTCTGAATACCGAACACAAGTGCATCTACAGTTAAAACACCTCACTTATCCATCAAAGAAATAAATTATCAGTTAAATTGCCAAATTAATTGATAGGCAGAGCAATCTGTGGGATCAACCTTTATCAAAATGTACTAATTTCATGCCTTAATTTTATTAAGTTACCACAAATATTTACATCTAATCTAAAGACGAGGTTCAACTACCCTAAAAGAATAACAAATGCTGCATACATAAACAAATTCACAGTCACACAAGAAAGCAATTAAAGAAAATAACCAAACCACAGTGTGTTTGTTCCAAAGTAATTTAAGGATGTGCCAAGACCAAAATTAAAAAACAAAAAGACAGCAGAATATCACAGAAGACCAGAGGCAAAATGTACAGTGCCAGACCTAGATGCAGGACTCAGATGCCCACTTCCTACTAGCAGTTACAAAACTACATCTTGCCAAGTTGCCTATATTAACTGCTGACTAAAATAAAGGCACGTATTTTGTCTAGTGAAAGAGAGGAGGGGGGAGGGGGATGGACACCCCCTCTGACACGCAAACTCACACACACACACACACACACACGCACAGACCCACTCTCAGACACAGTTACACACATTAACACCTTAAATGGCCAACCCGGCTCCTCCTCTCCGGTTCCTGCTCTGTCCTATCACCAGGCTATGCTGGCTGAGCACTTTTAAGCTTCCTATGGTTGAGAATGGCCAAATGAATATGCATGTTATTTATCTTGAGTTATTTGATTGAATTATTATGTACATTCATGAAAGGCACTTGTCCCACCAGTCAATTGATCTGCGGCATCACAAAGAGATATTTTACATAGGCCTGTGGGCATGTTAACATTTTAGTCCATAGATAAAGTTCTGTTGGGTCTAAAGCAACACACAGGGTTTTTGTCTGTGTTCAAAGGAAAACTGAAACAATCAACTTAGGTTTCTGTGAACAAGGTGGAAAACAAAGCAAAAAAAGAAAAAAAAAGCTGATTGCAAAATCCTCGCACTTATTCAAAGTTTCAGTCTGCAGCCCATTGGCTTTTACGGCGCACGGTTTTTTATTTTTTATTATTTTTTTTCCCCCTTTTTATGTGCGGCACTGAAAAATGAATGACGGCCCATCCGGCGAAGGAATAACTTTTCAAGTGAAAACACCTCGGCTTTTATGCCTCGACTAAATGGCCCATAATGCGCGGGGAATTTTTCGGCGGGTGGGAAAGCGTTTTTTTTGCCGGCGATCCGGTCAGACCTGGTTGGGCGGCGCGCCGAGCGCGTCTCCGCCGTTTCGGCGGCTGTGGACGCCGCGCGCGTGGGCACAAATCTCCTTTACGACGCCGGCGCTTAAATAGCTGTCACTCCGGCGTCTCCGGCTGAGGCGGACCCCCCCGATTCCTCCGGCGGTAACTGAACTACACCCCCCCTCAGCTCCCCCCCCTCGAGCAGAATCCGACTGGAATCTGTTTTAGTGTACTGTTTAGTCATTAAATGGGCCTATGCATAAACCACTTCATCACTGTATTGATACAGTAAATACTGGATAACCCCCCCCCCCCCCCCACCCCCCAAACCAAACACCAAGGTCTTGCCCTTCTCTCACTGCCCTACTAATTTATTTATTTAATTTTTATCCCTGTTTAAATAATTATTCAGTGGTCACTTTAGGATTAGATTTTTTACTTTTTAAAATGTTTTATTATTAAATGTTTACGTGGACTGGTAAATTTAGTAGCTGTTGAATAGGACATTCATAGGTTGTTAGAGATTGTTTTTTCACAAGTATTGTGAAATAAAAGTATATCAGTCTGAATTTGTGCATATCAGCTGAAAGGGATGTAATCTTCTGTGGTACACAAAGTCCTTTATGAGACAATAATTTCATAATAATGAATCTAACAGTGTTTATACAGCAATATTTTTCTATTGTTCTTTAATTCTGTATGTGCGAGTGTGTGTGTGCGTTATGTGCTTGTATTCATGTGTGTCTGTATGTGAGGATTTTTTGTGTGTGTGTACATATGTACATTAATCAAACATTAATTCCAGAACCACAATATCAATTCTATAAATAAACAAAAAAAAATGTGTTTTTATTTAAACTCTTCATTGTACAGTTAATTATATGAACTGTAAGATAAATTCAGTCGTCAGGTAATGTAAACAGTTTTTACAACAGTGAAGCAGCACATGAAAACAGGTTTTAAATGGCTTTACGGTGACCTTTAAAAGTAATTAGCAAGCAGCAACAACTGTGGAGATTATTAAAAATGTTTACATTCAATGTCTGCTTAAAAGCTGGCAAACATCTGCTGTTCTTTAATTCTGTATGTGCGAGTGTGTGTGTGCGTTATGTGCTTGTATTCATGTGTGTCTGTATGTGAGGATTTTTTGTGTGTGTGTACATATGTATGTGTATATATTTACTGAATTATACCACTACATAAATGCAGACACACGTGTGTGTGTGCGCATGTGTGTGTGTGAGCGTGTGTGGGTTTGTGCATGTGTGTGCGTTTGTGTGTGTGCCTGTGTGTGTGCGTGTGTGTGCGTGTTTGTGTGCGTGTGTAGGTGTGCGTGTGTGTGTGTGTGCTTATGTGTGTGTGCGCGTGTGTGTGTGTGTGTGTGTGTGTGTGTGCTTATGTGTGTGTGTATGTGTGCGTGTGCTTATGTATGTGTGTGTGTGTGTGTGCGCTTATGTGTGTGTGTATGTGTGCGTGTGTGCCTGCAGGCGCGTGTGTGCACGTTTATGCAGCAGTCACATTCAATGGACAGAGCCCATAAATCCTGAGGACACGGCCAGTATTTAGTTTACTTTGCACCCTCAGCCATTTCCTGGCTTATTTTCTCCACAGTGTATGATACAGTATGTCATATGTAACAAACACCCCCGAAGGCCTAGATCTAAGATGTGATTATTGAACAGTCCGGCTTTTCATCAGCTCCAGGTGTTTAGACTCTATCTGTCACTTTCAAACCAATTCCATGCAGTCAACCAAGAATATGATCAGTCCCACGTAAGGCTAATGATTTTGCACTAAGAACATCAGAACGTGTTACTAGATTTTAAAATCTCAACAGTCTGTTATTGGGTAAAGATAACAAGTGAGCATGAACTGTGGCATGATATTGCAATTTCCATTTAAATTTATTCGTTCTGTGTCCTCTGAGACAAAATTAATTCAACATTTTAAATAGAAATCAAAGACCCAAAATACTGACAACCATTGAGTGAATGTGATCAGTCATCTCTTCCATGTGTGGAGCTGTTTGGAGAATCATTTCAACAAATTGGCCCAGACAAACATATTTTATTCATACATTTCTCATATAATTTATTACAACAATTCTGACAAAAGTCATCATTATGTACAAGTATGACTGTTTGTATTGTTTGCTTTATTTCATTAGGTACATTACAGTATTTTGGGGTACATATACAGTACAGGTAGCATCAGCCCAGCTATAACATTGACCACTCAATGGGGTTGAGTTGTTTAAGTATTTGAAATTAAATGTAGTAATTATAAATACTGAAATATCAAATGGATGGGCTGGACACTTAGGCATAGTGTACAACTGCAAACATTCCAGAAAAAACATGTGATGATTCATTGCCTTTAGAAAATGTAATTATTAAAATGACACGTTCTTTGTTTGAGAGGCAGAACATGTTATTCCTGGTGATGGGAAGCTATTAAAGATTTGATATGATTCTAGTTATCATTGATTTCACTTTCTATGAAGGAGTTCCACTTGTTTTTGTGTAATTAAGGCAAGCAGTTGGTGGCTGAAGATGGAGAGATTGAATATGGCATTCAATTATGCCCTTTTGATATGCTTTGACATCAGATCAGAGCTTGAAGCAGTGGAGTTGGTCAGTCAGTTCTTTACAATATGTCCTTCTAATCTGTTATACTTCTGATGCATTAAAGCCCTTTAAAGTTTGTTCAGTAATGATGGATCTGATTAAAAATGTTTTTAAAAAACAGTTTTTTTATTAAAACTCAGTTTTGAATTTGAATAAAAATACGTACAGTATAACTTCCTTTTTTTTACCAAAAAAAAAAAACATCAAACACATTCAAAACTATTATTCTTATTGTTGTTGTTGTTGTTGTTATATGCAATTATATGCAATGAAAAAATGCAGTGGAGACACCAAAATAAAGGACAAACCACTGAACTTTGCAGATGAGATCAGAAAGAACACATTTACCTGGCAGGATAGCAGATGCTGCCATGTGCTTCATTATAAGTTTCTGCTTACCTACTGCAAGGGTTCAGTTGTAGTCCTACACATTTTAAACTTATGAATAAAGCAAGTAAACATACAGTGTAGGTAAAAGATAGATAAAAGTAGTAAATTAAAGTCAACTTTCTCTTTTGCACAACAAAGTTTGAAAATGTATTCATTAATGAATGATGATACATTACAAACCTATTCATAATACAAATCCCACACACACACACACACACACACACATATATATACACAGATATATGTGTGTGTGTGTGTGTGTGTGTGTGTGTGTGATGTATACATATACAGGTGGGTGTTAAATTAAAGGAACATCCTAAATAAAGGACTAGAGAAATATAACAAACACAGATGCTTCCATACAGGTGCATGATGCAGTTAAGCAAGTAACATCCTATCATGCTCTGTGGCACGTATCAAAATGCTGAGCAGGCCCAGTTGACCTCGATTTTGGATAAAGATGGCAAGTGGAAATGATCTAAGTGACTTTGAAAGAGGGTCCATTATTGGGGCACGGATGGCAGGAGCTTCAGTCACAAAGACTGCTCAACTGGCTAATGTTTCAATAGGAACAGTGACTAAAGTGTCATCTGCATTTAGATCTTTGGGAAAGACATCAGTAGAGTTGGAAATTGTGGTTGAATGCGCACATTGGATGATTGTGATGGTTGTGTAGTACTGCGATATGCAAGGAAAAACAGAAGAGCAACCCTTTCTCAGGTGACTGAGTATGTCAATGCGAGACATGATCTGACTGTGTCAGCAAGAACAGTCTGTGAACAACTATACAGAGAGGGATATTATAGTAGGGTTGCAGTGCATAAACCCCTCATACAAAGACAAATGCACATTTGAGAGTTCAGTGGTACAAAACCGTAGGCACTATAGAGATGTGGAAAAAAATGATATGGCCAGATGAATCATCCTTTGCCGTAACCGTGCCGAGTGCATGTGTGGTGTACACCAAGGGAATGGTACAGGCCCGAATGCTTGACCACTGCAGTGAGGATCTGCTATGCTGTGTAGCATTACGATTTTCCTTCGCTGAAAATAAGGGGTGTAGGCTAAACCCTGACCCACACAATGGGGTGTCCAGATCATATACACACACACATCACCATACAAAGGGTGCACAAGTAACATGCTTTTTATACAGCTGCTGAATGGAAAAAGCAAGAGGAACCACTCATGTTGCTGCCAGCACACTCAATAACTCACTTGCCAGGGATCCACCTTAAAATGTACCTTGCAAGCTAGCTGGAAAACCGTAGACAAATATCTTTGTAACAACAGCCATACTGTACATGGCATGAACCCACAAGGGAAACATGAAACATTAATTCCAGAACCACAATATCAATTCTATAAATAAACAAAAAAAAAATGTGTTTTTATTTCAACTCTTCATTGTACAGTTAATTATATCAACTGTAAGATAAATTCAGTCGTCAGGTAATGTAAACAGTTTTTAAAACAGTGAAGCAGCACATGAAAACAGGTTTTAAATGGCTTTACAGTGACCTTTAAAAGTAATTAGCAAGCAGCAACAACTGTGGAGATTATTAAAAATGTTTACATTCAATGTCTACTTAAAAGCTGGCAAACATCTGCTTTCTTAATTCACTTGAACTTCCTTACTCTAGCTTTGTTTAACCAACCAGTTTTGATCAAATTTGTGTTGACAATGATAGGGTAGCAATGATTGGGTACTTAAAAAAATATCACTGTGTGTGTGTGTGACCAATGGAGGAAGGAAGAGTATAAAGCAAACAATTTCAGCACTCAGCACTATTCAGCACTGTGTAAAGTTGCATTGATATACTTGCCGTAAAACATCACTAAATACCACTCATGTTTAATAGCTTAAAACGCCTGTAAGCCCCAGAATTTTTTGGAGACAGGCCGCATTTGGAGATCAGCATGAGATTGTTGTTTCTCATTTGCATGGTTACTAAAACTAAAACTAGACTACCACCATTTTAACTGTCAGTATATAGCCTAGGTTTTTAGAGTTGTGCAAGACAACATTTTAAACTGGATGATCAATATAATAAAAGACTAGAATAACTGAAAATATATAACTACTTTAACAGCCTGTTGGCAGTATATTTATTGCATACTGACAAAATGATTGTGAAGCATCACGGAACTTCTGCATCCCTCCATTTTTGTTTGGGCTGTGGAATATTTATATCATGTTTCTTTTAGCCCCTTTTTTCATACTTGCTTGGGGTCTGTTTCCAAATTTTGTGCTGCTGCGCCTCTAATTTTCCAAATAATACCTTACTTGCTATTGTCTGATATTTAGCTAAATTATCTGGCATTGTCTCTGTTACTGCCACACTGGTAACATCTGTAAGATAGCTAGAGCACTGCTTTCCTGTTACCAGGGTGATGTATTTTCGCTATGCGGCTATTGAAACAGACTAACTCTTGCTACAAACTTGGCATCTAAAGGACGTAGAACAGTAAGTGTATACAGTGACATTAAAAAGTATCTGCCCCTTACCTGATTTCCTATATTATTGCATATCTGTCACAATAAAAAGGTTTCAGATCTTTAGACAAAATGTAATATTAGACAAAGGGAACCTCAGTGAACTCAAAACACATTAAAAAAAAAAAAAAATTTATTTATTGAATGAAAAAGTCATCAGGCATTAATATCACCCATGCATAAAGTATTTTCCCCCTTAAACCTAATAACTGGGTGCACCACCTTTAGCAGCAACAACTACAACAAAAGGAATACTATAATTTTTGGAGGAATTTTTACACACTCTTTTTTGCAGACCTGCTTTAATTCAGACAAATTGGTAGGTTTTCAAGCATGAACTGCTCGTTTCAGGTCCTGCCACAGCATCTCTACTGGGATCAAGTCCGGAATCTGACTAGGCCACTCCACAACTTTAATTTTGTTTCTTTTCAGCCATTCGGATGTGGATTTGCTTTTGTGTTTTGGATCACTGCCTTGCTGCATAACCCAATTACTCTTTAGCTTCAGCTCATGGACAGATGACTAGACATTCCCCTTAAGAATTTTCTGGTACCTAGCAAAATTCATGGTTCCTTCAAAAATTGCAAGTCGCCCAGCTCCCGAGGCAGCAAAGCATCCCCACACCATCACACCGCTGATGGGATGATGTTCTTACTGTGAAATGCTGTCTTTGCTTTATGCCAGATATAAAGAGCATGTTGCCCAATTTCTGTTTTTGACTCATCTGTCCAGAGAACATTATCACAAAAGGCGCGGAGGTTATCTAGATGTTTTTTTTTTTTTAAATGTGAGATGAGCATTGATGTTTCTCTTGTTTAGCAGTGGTCTCTTTCTTATTGTGGAGTCATGAACACTGGCCTTAGTTGAAGCTAGAGAGGCCTGCAGTTCTTTGGATGTTCTTCTGGGATCTTTTGAGACTTCCTGGATTGAGTTGTCTCTGCGCCCTTGGATACATTTTGGCTGGCCGGCCCCTACTGGGAAGATTCACTCCTGTTCCAAATGTTCTCCATTTGGAG
Organism: Anguilla anguilla; assembly: GCF_013347855.1. NCBI lineage: Eukaryota > Metazoa > Chordata > Actinopteri > Anguilliformes > Anguillidae > Anguilla > Anguilla anguilla. The sequence continues at coordinate 9,487,667 of NC_049213.1, forward strand.
GTAATGGCTCTCACTGTGATTCGGTGGAGTCCCACGGCCTTAGAAATGGCTTTATAACCCTTTCCAGACTGATCTAATCCAACTTTTTTTTTTTAATCTCTACTGGAATTTCCTTTGGTAGTGTGCTGGTATAAACTTTGTGGTGACTACTTCACTCTGATGGTACGGTTCAATATGAGTGAGGTTTGGATTCAACAGGGCTGGCTGCAATGAAGCCTGGCTGTGTTCTGTCAGCTGAATATAATTGTCAATTAATGTTGGTTAATTGGTTGATTGAGTAACTAAGGGGTCAATTACTTCTTAATATTGGTGATATGGGGTGTTTGCTAACATTTTTCATTACACAAAACGCATTTTTAAGTCTTGTGTTTACTCAGTTTCCCTCTGTCAATTATTACATTTTGTAAAAGATCTGAAACCATTCAGTGTAACAAGTGTGCAATAATCGAGGAAATTGGGAAGGGGGCAAATACTTTTTCACGGCACTGTAGCCTATTTCACTGAACACTGTCCTGAATATTGGGCAGTGTAATTATTACATTTTTAATAATACACTGTCCAATTTAGTATTATTATCTGACCCTTAGCCTCCTCTCACTCTCATAAAAAAGTGTGGGGTCCAGTTTTAAAATGCATGCAATGAAAAGGGAGAATGACATTGAAGGACCACATCCGCAGAAGTGTTTAAGCTCCAGTAAACACTTTCAGTCTCTGTGGGCCACATCACGCTTCAGCCCCGCCCGTCAATCAAATAACCGTTTATAAAAGTCAAAGGAAAAAAAACCGTCCCGTCACTTGACACGATCAGCTAAACATGTCATAGAACAGCAGCTGAACTCGGAAGCCCGTACGGTTATCGAACGTCGCAAAACCGACCCAAAACTGAGATTAAAAAAAAAAACGAAGTGAGCGTCCATCTGTTTATTCACTGGACCCTCGGGTGCCGCCGGAGCACGGGCACGCTTTCGCGGGACGCGGCGGAAAAGGTCCGGAATGAATGCGCGTCGGCGTTCCCCGGCCCTCGCCCGGGACGGCGGCGCCTAGCCACTGTGAAATCATGCAGTTCAAAGCAATCAAAGCATCTCATCCAAAATGATTGCTAAATCGAAGGCCCAGGACAGCCACTCAGCCCGGCAAGTTTTACAGCTCCGATCCAGCGGTTCTCCTTTAATGTATTTTTTATGACGGTGCCAGTCACTAATAATCTGCAATGACTATTTCCAGAGAAATGGATGCTGTCAGTCGGGCGGCGCTGAGCCAGACCCCCTTAATTCATGCGCGGAGCCCCCCGCCCCCCGCCCCCGCGCGTCGCTAAATGACCGGCGGTAATGGAGGTGGGGGACGCCGGCCAGGATCAGAGGAGGACGCTTCGTGAGGCCGCCAGCCGCGGGCCCCTCTCTCGTCCCCCGTCTCCTTCCGCCTTTCCTCGTTTTCGCCCCGTCTGATCGTTCCCTTGCGTCTTCCAACCCTGTCTCGGTACCTGTTGGGACTCGCCCTCCTCATTAACATTTTCCAGACCGCGCCCTTTACCACCCCCCCCCCCCCTTGCCGTTTCAGTGGCCGCCGCGGTCGTATAAAAAATACTGGCGCTGTAAATTCCGAAAGGCTGCCTGTCGTAAATGACCGACCGTGGGACGAAATCATAAAAAAGAGAAATGCTGAATTAGGCAACAAAACAAGCAGTAACGATCCATAAGTGTCCGAAGTTTAAAAACGACAGAGCTGGGTATTTAATATTGCATGCCATAAAGTGCACTATATGTTGCACAATGAAAAATTAAAAAGCCGAAACAAACAATAGGTTTATAGTATTTTAGAGTTTACAATATTTTAGTGTGTGTGTGTGTGTGTGTGTGTGTGTGTGTGTGTGTGTGTGTACCATTGGGCATGAGGTCTGCGCAATTTCCCCAGAATGCCAGGGCTTTTGTGGTTTGATCACATTCCATGTCAGGTTTATCAGATAATGTGTGCCTGTGGGCACCAGAACATTTACTGAATGATGGAGTTCAGCTTCAAGGCAATTATCTCCAAAGTCCAACTGTCAACCTAATATGTGAACAGCTATATTACTTCTGGAGGTACGAAATGTGAATTTCTACTGTTTACAAGAGCTGAAACAAGTAAACTTAGTTTGAGTTTTTCCCTGGGTGCGAAAATGCATACATTTAATCATAAACGAGTCAATCATGGATTATTATTACTGCATGTGTTGGATAGTTATATATCACTTAAGTCAGTCCCAGTGGCCAGTTTTAATCACTTTGCTAGCTGGGTGCTTCCCTGTGAAATCAGGCTGTCAGCCAGATCCTGTGGACAGAGATTGATATAAGACACAATCAAGCGGTAAATATCCCATGATCTCAAGGCCATCTGTAAGCTGAATGATCAGTTAACAAAATGCATGTTCTCAGGAGGAAAATCATATTTCAGTTAAAGCCTATCGCATATACCATTACAAACACTGGTCTTTATCAACCCTAAGAGTTCTACTCTGTGGCCTGACAAGCTGTTCCAGACATGAAAACTATGTGTGAGGGGGAAAAAAAAAACTTCCTATTATCAGTGTGAAATTTCCATTTTGCTGCTTTTCACTTGTACTAGCCCTTGTTCTACTGACAGAACTCAACCTTATCCAATATCTCTACACTCTGTTAAATCTTTTTTTTTTTTTTTTGCAACTACAGTGACCGCCAAGCAAAGGTGACTGCTAAGGCAGGCTTCACTGTATTTGTGTACAACCAACACCCATTTCCCCTGCGTCTTTGCCTCCATAAGCTTTTCTGACCACTTCGACTTTTCTGTTGCAGAATAAGCTGCCGTTTAAAAACCAATACTAGTAACTTTCGCTGAGGAAGAATGTGGTCCACAGTACGATGAAGATAATGGAAGCATGCCCAAGGTGTAAAATGATAAATATTTGATTAGAATTTCTTCTTCTGCACACCTCTTGAGTTCTCCTGTGATTTAATTTGCACGTGGTCAGACCTCGGTCAAATACATATATATTTCGGATTCAGATACTTTTCTACGCTTTATTGATCTTGTCCGGTGTATTGGGACCATTTCATTACTCTCAAAAAGTGCAAACCCTGCCTTCTGGCCATATTGGCAGGCTCAATTACACCAGGCAAGATCAATAAAGCACAGAAAAGTATTTGAATCCAAAACAAATACATATTTGACCCAGGTCTGCACGTGGATATATGATGCCATTTTATTTAATTTTCATCTGGCTCTGTCTACCGTAAGGTTTGGATGAGCGATTGTGATTTTAAATTGGGCTGTTTTAATCTTTAGTAAACACAGATGACGGAAAAATGAGTTGTAACTTTCAATAAGAAGATATTTGTCACACAATACGTATCTGCATCCCAAGACTCTTCTTAACGCTCTCACTGTCAGACATCTTTTATTGGTTACGTTCAGTTGTGCAGCACTCTCTGGAAGACTGTAAAATGAAGGTCTTTTTGAAGTTTTATTGTCACCCCAATAACCCGTCACAACAGCTAAAATCTGAGCGGTACCTAAAGGCATAAGCGCACCGGCCGACCGGTAACTAAGGATTGCTTATGAAACTCCAGGCAGAGCATTATGAAGGATGGGCGCTCCGACACTCACTTCCTTTTTAATATGAATGCAATAAAGTAGCATTTGCATTTATATGGTGCGTTCACCCTGAGCATATCCAAGCCCCGCAAACTGCTGAGGTTCCGGCTGATTATTACCTTGGAAAAATTAAGATAAGAAATCCTATAAAAAAGGACAAACTTTTGTTAGCAGAGTTTAGGTGTGTGGGATGGTTAAGCCTCTCTCTAGATAGAAACAAAAACTGTGTAATGTATCCTTTTTGTTTTCAAGATGCATAGGTGTAGTCATTAAGTGACCTCTAGTGATCATTGATGCAGACTAGTCCACACAAGTTTGAGGATAGGGGATTTAGTCTTTTTCATTCCCACTAGAAGTAAGAAAACAATCAGTAAACATCTGTTTGTCTTGGGCTTTGTGTCTCTTTATGGACTATAGGGATAATGCCTCTTCACGTATTGTATTAAAACAGTATGTTGGGCTGATTTAAAATCCTTCCAAGTAGATTGTACAGCACATGTATACAGTACATACATACTTACAGTTGAATGACTTAATGCATTCGCTCAACAAAATTCCAAGAACTTCCAAAAACAAAAAAGCCAAAAACTGTAGACTGTAAAATATAGAATACTTATTTCTCTGGTCTCTTGCTATTTACTCTCACTGTATGTAATGATGGACTGGGAGTTTAGAGAAAAAAGTAGAGAGTAGCAAATTCGATTTTCACTTGTACAGTCGGTTTTGGACGGAATGACCTACCTAGATGTGGTGGCACTCTAATCTGCTGGAAAGGATTTCCTGCCAGTCCATTTTCACAGAACTACATAAATATATGTTCCCCTTTGAAACCTTAAGTATATTGGTGGGACAATAGTCAACAATATATATTCTCTGCATTTTTTAAATTATTTTTGGGACAAAATGGAAAAAAGCTTATGCACATGCACAAGTGGATGTTCCAGAAGACATGTTTTTAGCTCTAAAACAGTAGCTATAGTTAGATTTATAATAAATAAATACAATAGCGAATGATATTAGCCAACTTCACTTTGCAAATGATCAGATACTGTTGTTATTTTTGTTGTCACTGTTGTTATTTTACTGATTAAGTTGTGATTCACTCTCCCACCATTTGTCGTCCACAAATTCCCAGTCTTCATAATTATGTCTGATGTTCAAAATACACCAGCGCAACAGCTGTAGTGTTTATGTGAATAAATGTTAGATTTCTGTTTTTGTGCTCAATTAAAAATTAATCAAAAATGCTAGAAAATGCCAAAAGTTAACCAGCAGCTTTTCTCTGAAGAAATCCCGGTGGAATCTTTGGGGGCATAAATCTTCTCGCTTCAGGTTGAAAATACCATTGTCATCAGGATTCACCAACATGGCATATTTTAAGTCATCCTCGCACACTGTAAACTGCACTTACATGGACTAGAAGAAAGCTGCATTATTGCTACTGCATTTCTGCCTTCCTGCACCGATAAGCAACATAAAGGCAGCGTAAACAACCGTGCTGCAGAAGCAGGGCCCGTGTATGTCTGCTTCTGTGGAGAGAGACGAGAGGGTAATTAATGGCAGAAATCAAGGAGCATTGTGCAGGTAGCATTATGACGAAGGTGAACATTAGCATTCACGCCGTCAAGTTGCCTTTTAGCCATGTCACTGGCTCGGAACAAACGCGAAGTTCAATATGCGAGCGTTCGTGCAGCCATTAAATACTCCAGGGGCAGTTAAGACCAGGAATCAGATTTTTTTTTTCGGTTGAATAATCAATTTGTGTGGCCTCTCCCTTCGATGTATATTTGTAAGCAGGTGTAACGTAATGTCTATTGACTGGGCATTGTTTCATCCCCGTGAGCATTTGTCGATTTCGGGCCTCTTGGGAATTCCTTTTGTCTATCTCTTCACAGAGTGGAGCCATTTCTGTATTTCAACTGGGGGATACGTTTGCATGACAAAAGAGGATGGCTATTATTAAACAGGAACATCTGTCAGTATTGTTTATCAAAAGGAATTTTCACGTTGAGATTCTCTCTTTATAGCATAGTGACCTGACTTATTTGTTTTGTATGATGAGCAAGATGCAAGAAAAATTTGTAGAAGCATCAAAGGTCTTTAAAAAACGGTCTTAATTTGCCTATGGAGAGCACAGACAGAGCACCGTGCGTGTCGAGTGTGCAAAATGGAGGGAGGGGGCATGTATTTAAAGAGGGAGTGAGAAGAAGGACACATCACTCATCAGAGAAGATGGACTAAAGTGTAGCATTAGCATTAATGATGGAGCCTCCCCCCCCCCTCCCTCTGCCCCTTGGGAGCCCTAGCCGTGACAAGAAACAAACAGTATTCTGACACGTCCTTCTAATTAGCGTAATTACCTCGCCGTCGTTATGAGGCCGGACAGTAGCATGACGGGTCTCTTCGGAAGGCCACAGCTGTGACCTTTTTTTGGACAGCACCAGCTGTCCGTAATTACCTGTCATCGCCTGGCCTGGCCGGGAAGGGAAGCTGCCTCTGCCCTTGAGTGCCTTTGTCGCCGCAAAATCCTGTCCTCAAACAAGGTGTTGCTCTTCGTGTTTTTCGCGGAGAGGGGTTTGTGGGTTTTGCGGAGAGGGGTTTGTGGGCGACGCCCACCCCCCCCCCCCCCCCCCCCCCCCGAGCGCCTCGGTCCATTAAGCCTCGCAGACTGCTGGCTTCGCCATAACTCTGACTGAAGCAGCGGAGGGAAGAAATTGCTCATAACAAAAAAAGCGTTTGACTGTCTAAACCGTATGTGTGTTTATTTCGTCTGGAAATAGAGAGTGTACTTTCTGCGCACTTGTCCCCGGCGCAGTTGGAATGAAGTGACAAATCAAATCGACATCTTAATTCGCTCAAAGAAAACAAATTAATTGCTTTGGATTAACCAAAGATAATTTGCTGCAATCATTGACAACGGCATGTGTGCTGTTCTGTCCCTGTCCACAAAGTTTTTTTTTTCCCACTCCATTGGAGATGAAGCATCTGTGTCTATTACATTGAAAATAATGTTGCCGCATATTTGTTTTGTTAAGTAACCTGTAAACGCATTTTGAGAATAACATTTATTTTTTCAGAATCCACGTATATTGGTAGTCCTGGATTATAATGTTGACCATAATTATTATTTGTATCAATTTCATTAGAATGCTTTTTAGCCTTCGCTAAAATGTAGCTGAAGCTATTTTCCGTGAAACAATGCAGGCTACATACCTGACAATGCCCCATTTGGGATTTGAGCCTACAGTACTCTCGAGAGCTTACGTATGCTGGCTTTCAGTCTTCTCTGTTTATTTATTTTTATTTTTATGGGGACATAACAATTTACATTCATAACAAGTTACATTGGCACGGAACGTTGTTTTGAGAAAGGGCTGCTGCCAAAAGATTGGTAGAATTGTTACACCGCTCTTATTTTTATTACTCCTTTGTTTGTTAAACAATTTTGTAGGGAGGAGCTTGAAACCTGGTTGTTTTCTTTTTCAGAAATTCCTCACGTACACACACACACACGCCCATGTGCACACACACAACGATCACATAACTATAGAAAAGACATATTTATAGTGCAGTACATTTGGACAAACGCGATGCATAATTAAACACAGAATAAACAAAACAAGCACACTTTAGTCAAGCCATGTGTAAATAAAACCCAGCAGTCCACACAAGCCTGCAGAATCAGGTTTCTCCATTCCTGCAGCGAGGTCTGGTTTGCTGCGGTTATTCTGGTGGGGACCGTGCTCAGAGATGTGGCCGGGTTGTCGTTGCAGGCACGTCGGTCATGAAAGTCACGGCCTCGGACGCAGATGACCCCACGTACGGCAGCAGTGCCCGGGTGGTGTACAGTGTCCTGGAAGGGGAGAAGTTCTTCACTGTGGACAACCAGACTGGTAAGTCCTGCCTGCGAACATGAAACCACAAACACTTCAGAGCAATGCGCTGATGCTCTTGCCTTTACTGCGTTGTTACGCTCGTTTGACCTTCAGTACTACGTCTCACACACACTAGACACACGCACACACGCACACACACACACACACACGCTCATACACACAAATACTAAACACACACACTCGCATATTAGACATACACATTCATGAAATTACGTGTAGTTACCTACCCGATGAAGCAACACATCTGACTATAATCGCACTGAAATGTCCATGTGTTTACCAATATATTTATTTTTAGCTTTGAAAGTATCGCATAAAACGCAGTGGTGTAATAAATATATCATGATTATGTATTTTGCCTTCAAAGGATTTTGTGTGGTGTTCATTTCTCGTGCCATTCCAAAATATCAATATTTTTTGCTAATCGTTAGCAGTTGCAGTTGATGCTGGCTTGTTTTGCACCGTCAAAATAAGGCTTTATATATCGCGCCGTGATTTAATTTCCCCTTTTAGCCCGCGTGCGGCCTTTCCTCGGGCACCCTCGCAGGCAGCGTGCTAATGCACGGCAGTCCGCCTCGTTTACACACACCGGTCCCCGCCGAGCGTAATTTCATTGGAGAACAATGGGATCTTTGAGACACAGAGCAGACTCTGTAGCCTGCAAAGTAGGCCCTGGGGGGAAAGGGGCTAAACTTTTAATGATTTCTTTTTTCGGTCTCCTCGGTTTGATTTGGTTGACCGCGGTGCCGGAATGATGAATGACCCTGACTCACAGAAGCCCCCGTCCGGCCCATCCTCTGGCTCTCGGCTCCCGGGGCCTGGTGGAACAGGCCAATCTGGGAAAGGTTACCGACGAGAGACGGGCAGCTGTGCACTTCTCGGATCAGCTTCTGCTTCCAGTAGCTCTCTACCTCTTTCTCTCTCTGTCTCTCTCTCCCTCATTCTCTCTCTCTCTCCCTCATTCTCTCTCTATCTCCCTCCCTCTCTCCCTCTTTGTCTCCCCCTCTCTCTCTCTATCTATCTGTCTCCCTCTCTCCCTCTTTGTCTCCCCCTCTCTCTCTCTATCTATCTGTCTCCCTCTCTCCCTCTTTGTCTCTCTCTCTCTCTCTCAATTTCAATTTCAAAGTGCTTTATTGGCATGACAGATATAGGCACTTGTGTTGCCAAAGCAGTAGTTACAAGATACAACTAAATACAATGAATGCTAGACAATGGATTAGTTATTTCTTTCAAAAAAGAAGAAGAAAGTCTCTCTCTCTCTCCCATTCTCCCTATCTCTTTCTCTCTCCCCCCTCTCCTTCTGTCCCACACCCCCTTTCTCTCACATGAACCGCATTTAGTCTGTTTTGTTTGGTCATCTCCAGCTGTCACGGTCCCTCTCTCCTGGGACCTCGGATGCGTTCCTGGGGGACTGCAGCGTGCGGCAAATTTACCCCACCCTAAACGCTAGCCTAAATGCTACCCTACACGCTACCTGAACGGTATCCTATGGTGTAGAAGTTTCATCAGCCCAGGAAAGGCTAACTGTTATAAAGGCTCATGTTTACTTTTGTTTTAGAGCGGTTTGAATGTTCGTGATAAAACATAATTTTTTTTTTACGGTTTCTCCCACCGCGAAACCTCGAGCCGGCCGCGTTGCGCATTGGCCGAGGAGAGCCGGGTCTGCGGGCTGGCTGGGTTTTTCGACCAATTACAGGACGCGAAACCGCTACGACGGCCGTAAATTAGGTAAATGATATCCTCGGATCTGCGAGGCGGATCGGCGAATATGATTTTTGCAGCTGCGCTGTAAATCTAGCGCGCGCAATGGGCCCGGCGCCGGGAACAGAGACATCAAAGCGGGATGAAATGGAGTATGAAGGCGACATCTCAACGGGGAACGCCACCATATTTTTCTCCAGCTTTGTCACCATCTGACAGGAGAATAAGCCCGTGTTTTATTGCGGGCTTTTTTTTTTTTTTTTTTTCCCGGCGCCGCTAGAACAAAAATAAGTTATCGGCCGGCGTGGCGGTTTTTAAGTCCTGAGCGCCTCGCATAATCACACAAATTGCGGGGGAGCTTTCCGTCACCTCCGCCGCGGTTATTTATTTATTTTTTTTCGCGCTCGGCCGGTCGGAGTAAATCTGCCACCTCGGGCTGGCGGAGACGATTCAGCCGGCGTGGCCTCCTGTGACATGTCACACATTCGCATGTTGCTTCTGTAAACTTCCTGTTGTCTCCTGAGCGGCGTGACTGTTTGGTTTGGGCGGTGAAGTTGAACCGTGATCTGCTGAGCGGTGGGACCATTTGGTTAAGCGGTGAGACTGACCCATGATCTGCTGCGTTGCATTACCGTGCGGTTTGGCGGTGAAGTTGAACCGTGATTGTGCGTAAGAGTGTGTGGCTGAAGGGGGACCGTGAAATTCACTGTCACGAGGATGGAAGTCACCCAGACATCCGAAACCATGTAATGCCATTGCTACACTGCTAATGCTGTGTGTCTGCTCCCTGTGCTAATGGTTAAGGTGACCACGGCTAATCTTATCAAATTATTAAGTGAATTACTGGGATCAAGACACCCACATATAGAACGCCTAATAGATGGCCGGTAATTGTGGGTCTCGGCAGAAATGTAAATTAGTTTTGTGGACAACAAAGCATGTGGAAAAAAACACGAACACTTTCTGAAGATTGTACTGATTATTATCTTACTTTCTCCCATGGCTTTGCTGGATACTAAATTCTGCTCACCCCTCATTATATCCGCTGCACTCTGTATAGCCAATTAGACTGTTTGGTTGCGGTTGTCTTGCGTTAGTATCTAACATTAGCTTTAACTTGCCGATATTTGGAAAAAACAGCTGAGAGAGAAGGTAGGGAAAATTTAAAAAAAAAACTCACCATGCTGCGTCTAAAACGCCTTTAAACATCAGAGCCAGCTGCTGGCATAAAGGGTCTATGCGGTCATTTAGGGCCACAAGCAGGAATTGGCCCCACACTTCAGGTTTTAGATGTTTTTCATTTTGCTGAAGGACACTTTAGCTTCGCAGTATTCCGAGGGTACGGATATCTGTTTCGGTGCAATTGTTCTTGCGTTGCTTCCCTGGTTCGCGACAAATCTCCCATACCCCCTGGTCTACCGTTAATTCCGGAAAGGTCTGGGGTTAGTTATCCCTGGTTGCGTCTTGTTTAGGGCCACCCAGATCCTAGAGCTGGTTTTGTTGAACATGACAAACTTCACATGAAAAGGAAACGGCTAATTTAATTTTTGTAAATAGCATGAACTGTTCAAAATGAATGATTGTGACCTAGCTTGCTTGTGGCTGCTAGCATACTAAAAGCCCTCACTGTTTGTTGGAACTATTCTTATGACAGAAGCTAGAAATGTATAAACATGCATAATAAAATCAAACATTATGTGGCAGTTAATTTCTTTGGCACACAGCCATGGTATAAGGGTGGTAAAGTACAATAAGCTTGACAGTAGTGTAGTTTACAAATATGTCTCTTCAGGGTTAGTAAAACACCTCCACTTCCTGTCAAGGTCACATCAACATGTCAGACTTATTTTGAAACAAATGACCTGGCCATTGTACATTATCTCACTCAATAATTTTTTTTCTGGTTTTTCCAGAAAAGTATATGAGTAAATAATAACTGTCTTTATCATACAAGGCGTAAGGGTCTACTGTATGTAAGCATGCATGTCTCCTTAACCTTGACTCAAGAGCAAATGTATGTGCCTTTGTCACTAAAGACACTTACATTTTCATTATTACTGTACTTATCATAGAAATGCTAATACTTGTATTTCATTCTGGGTCAGAGTTGTGGTCAAATATTGATTGACTCTAAGCCACAGTGTTTTGAATTATTTTATGAAAAAATAGATTTAATTTTCTGTAAAGAAAAAAACGAATAAATAACTCGGACCTACAATGACACTCTGTAGAAAATGTATTCCTCCTTGCCGAACAGCCATCTGGCCTGAAATGAAACATGTTCTTTCCATTTTCAACGGCAATCAATTCGGCCGTTTCCTTGTTTCCATCTATTCTATAAATATGATTTTCAGTTAGCCTTTTTGGAGGCTTCGGAGATTGATCATTTAAGGCTAGGCTCCGCCCTCTGGCACCGCGAGGGTGTCCATGCATGCGTGAGCGAAACCATGTGACCTTTCCGTCCGTCTCGTCTCCAGGCGTGATTCTGACAGCGGTGGCCGATCTGGACCGGGAGACCCAGGATCGCTACGAGCTTGTCGTCAAGGCGACGGACATGGCAGGCCAAATGGGCGGCCTCTCCGGCTCCACCACGGTGACCATCGTGATCACGGACGTCAACGACAGTCCGCCTCGGTTCCCACAGAGTGAGTCATTCGGAGAGAGGGGCAAAGAACAATGTCATCAGAAGAGCCGGGTGACCTTTAAGTTGACATGTAGCAAAATGCACATTCCTTCAGTGCAGTTCAGGAATGTGTACACTGGGAAATTGAGTTTAAGATGTTTCATAAATGGTGAGTTCAGTTCTCTAATGCTAAAATTGACCATTGACTGAGTTCCTGGGACAGTCTTGGAGACTTATTTGACTAGTGAAAATGCTAGCTCAGTTACAAATATACCATAGAATATCAAACAATCACAGACACAAAATTCATTACTACTTGTAGTAACAATCCACAGAGAATGTCAGATTGACAATGAATTTGAATTGAGTGTTTGCGAATGAGGAGGTCTACAGCTTGACACAAAAATGGATAAATACTCTGGGAGGTAAATTACCCAAAGTTCTCTTATCACATTGTAGATCAGGGATGACCTAAGCTCCCGGAAAGATCGGGTCTATTTGATGTTAACGGAATATTTTTCCCTTCCGTTCTCTGTGCTAGAAGCATTTAAATTACAGCTCTGAGATGTGGCATCTCTTTCATGAATAAAGGATTCATGACTCAGCCGCATCACTTCTATTCTTCCTTTCCTTTTGTTTTATTTTTATTTTTTCTAGCCCCTTCTCCGCCTCACACAAGTTTCTTAATGTCGTTTTTTGTTCGGTTCGTCAAAACCACATCTTCAAAGCCCAGAGTATTGGAAAAACATTTGTTTTTCGAATTCATATTTTAAGTGCTCAAAAAAAGGAGATCACATGTTACAAGAAACAACGTGTTCAGCATGTGAACCCCAAGGAAAATCGTGTTGTATATGAAGGCCTGAAATATGGATGCTGCTTCTCCGGATTGTGTAGAACTGTTATCAAAAGAACAGTTGCCAAGGATACTGACAATACTGAAGAGATGTTTCTGCAGGTTTGTTTGAAGAAAAAAAAAAAAAGAAAAAAAAAAAAATCAGCTCAGGCTCAAGTAAAAAAAAAAAGAAATAAGTTGAGGGGCAGACAAAATCCACAATACACAAAATAATTATGCAGGGAGATCTTTTTTCACATTGGTCTTTTGGTCTCTTTTTCTTCTGTAGTATTTTGTATGCTGTAGTATTTGTTTACCAACTCAGGCGCGCAAATTATGTTAACAAATGCGAGAACAAATCAGCTGAGATGTGACATTTTCTGAAAGAGCGATATGGCGTTTATATAATTTACATGCATGCGTGTAGCGCAAACGGTCTTTGTGCAACTCCTATTGGTTCTCTTCGGCTTCCTGAATGTTAGCAGTCGCTACTGTTGAGTCAGCACATTCCGAATTACCCCCACAAAAAAAGGTATATCAATCTCCAATATAGCAAGTGCAAACAATGGCGTTTCTGTTAAGCAAAGTTAATAAGGTAATATAGAAATAAAAATGATCTACTTCCATGAATCTTTTATGAACTTTACGGTCACATAGAAGGGGCGGGTCAGCATATCGGTTTTTTTCAACAATAAATACTCTCACCTTTTGATATTAAAACTGTCTAGCGTTCCTGCTTGCTAGATTTTGCTTTGCGTTCAGAACAGACAGACTCCGCTGTTTTCGACCACAGGCTTTTTTCAGAGCCCGATTGTAAAGCATTATTTTTTTCCCTTAGCTGTGGAGCATACATTGCATAACAGGGACATAGGAGACACTCACAGTTCAGGCAAATATAAGTATGTACATGTAGATATTGATATCTCTAAGACCCATCCCTTAGTGTGTGTGTGTATTGTAACAGCAATGGATCATATTGTACTGTACGGATAGTTATTTAAAGTACAGTTTTGACCTTGAAAAGCATCCATCATGAAATCTGTGAAACAGGGCCCAGTTTCATGCTATTGGTATCACCTTGTGTTTGTGCGTAGCTGCTTTGTTTATGGAGTAGGTATAATTCTGAGGAGGGTTGCAAATTTATGTATTGTATGGAGTGTAAAAACATAAGTTTTCAAGACGTCAAGCAAGTGGATACAAAGCCTTGTGAGTGTATTTTGACATTTGCAAAAACATCAAATCATAGCGGTGATAAAGAGAAGACAGGTCTGTAGGACAGCAGGCCGTGCTGACCAGCACCTGAGTGCGTTTGTCTCTCCGCCCCCTCCGGCAGAGATGTACCAGTTCTCGGTTTCGGAGGGGGCTGCCGTGGGGACGCCGGTGGGGCGGGTGATGGCCACGGACGCTGACATGGGGGAGAACACGGACATGAGCTACCTGATTAAAGACGAGGAGGGCGGAGAGCTGTTCCGCGTGTCCACCGACGGGGACACCCAGGAGGCCATCATCACCATCCGAAAGGTGCATCTGCCTCTCCGTCTATCCCGCTTTCTCTCTCTCTCTCTCTCTCTTTTTCCCTCTCCCTCTTTCTCCCTTTCTCCCTCTCTCTCCCTCTCTCTCTCTCGTCCCTCTCTCTTTCTGTCTCCCTCTGTCTCTGTATCACTCTCTCACACACATACAAACACCCACACCCACACACACACACACATACACTCACTCAGACTGGAGAAAGGAGTGGAAGAAATGCGATTTTTGGGAGAGTTGCACAAAGGTTAAGCGGTTTTGGTGGTAAATCTAAGCTACAGTTTAAAGGCCTCCGCTCAATCATTTGTTCTTGTCTTTGCCTTGACTTACAAATAAACACGAGTGTAAAATAATAAACCTTTTTTTTAGTTTTAACACTGTTTTGTGGGTTACTTTTTTATTAGATTCTATCTGATTGAATACATTGCATTCAAGAGTAATTATTATCCACCGGTGGCGAGATTTGATCAACACATTTTCTGATTTCTCAGCACAGGGCTTCTGCGGTCACCCAATTATTTCTCCAAATTGTGCTTGTGAAGAAAAAAAGCGGCATTCACAATCCGTTAAACTTTCCTTCGGAGGCAGCTCCCTTCCCTTTTGAGACGCCGGCGATGGAGCTGGACCTTTCTCTCAATGCGTTCTCGAGCCTTAGACTTTGAGGTTGCGTTCCAGTGGCAACTCTGCCCCTCTCTTATATCCCTTTATCCACTGGCACATTTGAGCTTGGCCATGTTGGAGCCAAGGCTGGAGGGCACGGCGTGAGTTGGTTTTGCATTACACTGTTAGCCTCTAGCGACCCAGAGCCAAATACCAAATACCACCATGTACCAGTGGCTGTTTGTGGGGATTCAAGCTTGACGGCCTACGAGGATTTTATTTCTGATGCTCGTGTTGTATTTAAAAAAAAAACAAACAAAAAAAAAAAACACCTTTGGCAACACATACATGCAGCGTCGATGAATTTAGGCTGTGTACAAACTTATGTAAATATAGTCTAACCTCACACAATAAATTATCAATTAACGTCAAAGATTAGTCTGGGATTAATATTGGCATGGTTTAAAAAATGGCCTGATTTGAATAATTGGCAAAGGGTCTCATGTTCCATGTTTCCTCTTTGCCATGGTATCATTGGTTAAACAGTTTTGTTTTCTGCATTTATTTGCTGACTGGGCTGCCTACATTTAACTGCTCAATGGATTGCTGGCACGTCCTGGGGGGTGTTTCACAAAGCAGGATTACTGAGCTGGCTGGATAACCGCACTGGGTAAAACCCGGAACAGCTCTTTTTACTTCAGTCCATGTTCCAGATTTGGAAGGGTTTTGGGTTTTACATTTATCCAGCTAACTCCGTAATCCGGCTTCGTGAAACAGGGCCCTGCAGAGTCACCATTGCTGACATAATTATCTCCCAGCTTGATTGTCATCACACCAGCACCAGAAATGAAATGAGGCCTTCTCTAGATCTGGTCTCACCCAGTTTGGCTCATGTTCTGAAAAGTGCCAAAGCTCCAGCATGGGTCCAGAACAGGTGCAGCTCGTCTCGAATGTTAGCGTTCTCTTCTCAAGCCTCGGGCTTCGACGTTGTGCTCGAGAGGCTAGCGGTGGAGCCCTGCCGTGCCCTTAACCCGTTCTCCCCATCAGCCCTTAGACTACGAGAACAAGCGCACCCACAACGTGGTGGTGGAGGCCGTCAACAAGCACGTGGACCCCCGCTTCGTGGACCTGGGCTCCTTCCGCGACCAGACCATCGTGCGGGTCACCGTGACGGACACGGACGAGCCGCCCGTGTTCCGCCCACCGGAGGGGGCCATAATGGAGGTGCAGGAGGACGCCCGACTGGGCGCGCTGGTGGGCATCGTCACGGCGATGGACCCCGACATGGAGAACGCTCCCGTCAGGTATGGACGTCACTGCAGAAGGTCTCACTAAAGCAGATACATGAAAGAAGGTGCCATACAAGGCAAGGTCATTGCAGGGAGGGGGGTCATCTAAAAGGTCGATGCTAGATTTGAATTCAATACGGGATTTGTGTAATGTCACTTTTGACCCTGTTACATAATGCCAGGATTCCTTCATTGATATATTCAGTTCCATGTCTTCCCTGGAATATGCCACTGTAATAACATCAATTTCTTAAGCTGTATGAATTAACATTACCTCATCGATAATCATTTTAGTAGCCCGTAGAATTCAGAACCGGATAAACATTTTACACATGCTAATGTACATACTGAAATGTATAGTAAATATGTGGATTTAAAAAAAATATAACGATATATATATTTCCTCGGAGTGCTTTTAAAAGATCAATATGTGAGATTTTTCTTCTCATCCTTTCTTCTTCCTCGGGTCCTGTCCTTGAGTCCCTGACAGCCTCTCTATTTTTGTGCTTGCCCCAGAATAGCTTTTCTTTTAGGCTCTGAAAAGAATCTTGCTCCTCCAAAAGTTTACCGTATTTCAGTACATTTACTGTACCGAGGTAACTTCTAAGGATTCAAAAGTGGTGCTTCTCTGATTTGGAATATGCTTAGCAAGCAAGTCCATACAAACAGCTGTTTCGAGAACAGGACAGGGGACAGCTGGTGGAAACTTTGACCCCATTTTGATTTGTTTATCTGATGATTAAAAATGTATTTTCTTATGAGTGGTAATACCTTTCATTACTTCTGCATGCAGTATTCTTTTTTCAGCTTGGTTGTTGAAGCACAAACTTCCCCATGTATCTTTGACCGCGGCAACTGTCACTGTGATTTGCCACACTATCTATTTCTAAAGTAAATAAATTAAATACACAAAACGCATGCATTTACCAACAGGTGTCATAGACATGCCTTAACAATCTGTACCCATGTGCTTACGGATGCAGTCAGGCTGATGAACCGCGGGAGCATTAGCTGGCCTGTCGCGGCTCCGCGCGGTTCTGCGCGCGAGGTCGTTACCCGCTAAGTGCCTGGGTATCCGCAAAAGGCCAGCCCTGTGGCCCGTGCATAAGCACTGCTTCCTGTAGAGCCCGATGCTGATCAAGTTAGCCGAGGATTTAGTAGGATGTGCGCCATCTCATTATAGTCCGTTACAGACGTGTCAGCTGTGAAGGGGGACATGTGCCGAATCGCAGAGAGGCTCTAGCGGGCTGGGTTTCATTAATGCATCCATCCGTCCACTTTTACCACCACAACAGCGCGCCCTTCAACGGTCCGGGTGCTTGAGGTTATTTATCACCCGTACGTAGGGCCGTAACAGTCTTTGCCTTACGGTTTGACACGGGGTGATTGGGGAAAATGAGGCCTGCGGGTTTCCGCGGGTCGAGAAAGATTGCGGCCATTTTAAACGGTCGTTCGGTATCTGCGCTGGATTTCCCGGGAGAGGCGGGTGAGAAAGGATCGCGATCCCGATGATGTCGAAGACTGTCGACGGACGCGCGTGTGAGAAATATCCGTCTGCGTGCGTTTACCTCCCAGATTCGAACGGAAAGTCTGGGCTTTTGAGGAAATCCTGTTTAGGCGGTGGGAAAACAAAAGTGCACAGAGAGCTAATAATGTACCTGTGGCGAAATGTTATTTCTCATCGAAAAGGCACTTGGGTCAAAATCATAATTTCAATTTGAAGCAACGATGCATGATATAACTTCAAAGATTAAAGAGAACCACAGGAGGTTTGAGAATAAAAAACCCACAGATACTAAACAGGCATTGCTACTAGAGGAGAGACCTTTTCATCACTATATAGTCATTATTAATACAGTTTCGGCTGGAACGAGAGAGGAATTTTGGCATTCAGGCCATTGTCTGAGCCAGACGGTGCAGTCAGGTTTGGATACCGGACCGTGGGACATGTCCACACACTGGAACAGTGTGGTGAGGGAAGAGGCTCACCTACAACTCGCCTGTCCACTCTTCTGTGACGCCATTTTCTTCAGTCAAGTCCAACTGAATGACATCTGTCAGAGGCATTTTTTCTCACAGTGTATGAGGCAAAAAAAATCTAAATCTGAAGGCGTTGATTACTTTAGCGCCATTATGCTCAAATTATTGTCAAACAGAGAAGTGAATTCAAACACATTTACTTATGCGTGGTCAATTTGTTTGGGTTATGCCCAACATTCTGCAGGCTTAAAAAAAGAATAATAAAAAAAAAACATGCATTAACACAAGCAGATGAAACATTTCAGACCCAATTGTAGAGGTTTTGATTTTCTTTGTTTAGCTTCCCAGCGTTGCCATTTAAGCCCGCCTGATTGGTTTACTTTCAAAATGTTTGTTACAATTTACTTTTCGCGTGTTTTCCACAGGGACATTATATGCTGCTCGGAACATCAATCCACCACTTTCATTAGATGTTCCCTCTGAGTATTGAGCTGGAATTCCCACTCTCCCAGCGATGCTCGCCACATTGCTGGCACTTGGCCTCAGAATTATGTTTTTATTACCCCGACAAGAAATTGCTGGCTCTACATGGCAAACTTCAACAAATAAAAGAAATCCTATCTGCTTAGCGGGTAAACATGCCCCTGCACATGCTAGTACTAATGTCTAGACAAAGATAATCAAGCCATTTTTAGTGCCCATTTTAATTTAAATAATCTTTTATTGATTTATTTTATTAGTTTATTTATTATTTATTTGTTCGTCCATTTTTGTATTTCTGTAATGCTCCACAGCTACACCTTTTACTGGTATTTAGAATTTTTGGAATTGTTCAGCCATCTCAAGCTAATGGTATGAGCCAGTCACAAGCGCATGGCATCCAAATAAAAATTTTGGTAATGTTGAACGGTGAGCATTTCTTAACATTTAAATTACAAAAGGATTACAATTATGAGGACGGAGTGTGGCACAGTGGGTAAGGAACTGGACTTGTAACCGAAAGGTCGTAGGTTCGATTCCCGGGTAAGGACACTGCCGTTGTACCCTTGAGCAAGGTACTTAACCTAAATTGCTTCAGTATATATCCAGCTGTATAAGTGGATACAATGTAAAAAAAATGCTATGTAAAAGTTGTGTAAGTCACTCTGGATAAGAGCGTCTGCTAAATGCCTGTAATGTAAAAAGCTTTTGTGGGCCAAAGATGAAATAAAAAAGTAAATCTGACAAGCATAAGTAATAATAATAACTAGTGGGGTGCATTTATTGAAGAAAATACAGAGCGCAGTTGCTCCGCATCAGTGGATACTGTACCTAGGCATTTGGAAGGTGATGAAGTTTGCCATACAGGATCCAAATGGAGCGTCAGGTGACCATACTGAGTTTCAAAGCGATCAGCGACATCCCTTTGGACCCCTTGCCCACGTGGACCAATTTGCACAAAACCTGACTGTTATTTCAAGTAATATCCTTTTCTATAATCATGTTTGCCAATTTTGAAAGATGCGCAGCAAATCTGGTGCCGATTGGTTGACAAAGAAAGGAGACATAGGAGAAAAACTGTTTTTCCAAAAATTCTAAATAGTGGACAATCCATCCTGAGACTTTAGTGGCTTAATTTGCAGAAGTGTAGGGCTCATCCAGGAGATTGTGTGCACCAGGTTTCGTGGACCTCGCACTTAGAATAGGGAAGTCATTTCCTTTTAAACGTCATCCTTAATTGTAGCGCCACATTGTGGCCAATTGGGATTATATCAAATGGGGGCTTAATGGTCAGTGGATGCAGCGTTAAACTAGTCCAGTACAATAGAAACCCAATTATTCACACAGTCATCCGTGGACAGGCATCACATGATGTGTCTTACCACTGGGAAGAAAGAAAAAAAACTTGATAATGTTTCTAAATGTATCTCGCCTCTTAAAATATTTATTTACAAAACGGCACGTGAACTGATTCAAAAGTTCCGCTTGATGTTATATGCTTTTGCCTAGTTCTGTGACTGTACTACCCACAAACAAACTGTATTTAATTCATTTAGTTTTTTATTTATTTCATGAAACACTGTTGTTGCTTCTGAGCCGAACGTGTCTCACACTACTGCTCTCCTTGCCTTCTCACCTTTGGCTGTATGAAGCTTTTTTGTACTCTGACAAGGATAAAAAAAAATAGAAAATGTACAAAACTGAGCACAAACACACGCTGACACGTATGTCCGCGCACACACACACACACACACACACACACACGAGCTGTGAAAATTACCTCCGTTAAAAATGCATGAGGCTGAGGAGAGAGAGAGAGCTGCTCCAGGTGTATTAAAGTGCGGCGCGGTGGCCGGCCGGCTAGCCTGGCGCCGAGCCATGCCCATCGGTACCACTTTTAATCATCTCTATTGGACTGAACCAGCCGCGCGCCCGCTGCCCACAGCCCCATCACTCAGACGCGCACAAATGCCACACGCGTCCAGCGGGCCCCTGACCAAGGGCAGAGGGCCAATTCAAATGCACACAGTTCCTCCAAATGTAAACCCCTCGCTATGAAGCAGAAGGATTATTATCATTATTAGTCCTTTTTTTCCCCCTGAACAAGCAACAAATGGCCCTATGGTTTTCTGCTTTCCCCTCTACATTTTGCATTACCTGTAAAATTAAGCAATATTTCACAAGTAACTCCCTCTGTATATAGAGTGGTTTTGTTTTTTTGTTTGTTTTGTTTTGTTTTGCTCAGTGGAATTCTGAGTTCTTATTTTTCATGAAACACTTGCAGCAACAATTTATCACACGTGACATTTAAAAAAAATGCAGTTTCAGTCAGCCTGCTTACTGTAGCTTAATGATTAGTATGCACATAATTTATGAATGGGAAATGTAAACAGTATACATATAGTATATACGTAGAAATATAATATACATGTACATAGTATACAAGGACAAAAAACAGCTTCAGCACTTTTTATGAAGCTTAAACTGTGTTGGTAAAATTCCTAGGAGCAGCAAGTTTCTATTTCTAGATACTCCTCACAGAAATTTAATATAGAATCTTCCTTGGGAATTGGGCTATTATTGGAAGTCGGTGCTTGCTGTAAAGAAAGCATATGGAGGTATGATGTCAGAGGCCCCCTCCAACCACATTGACCCCCTGCCCCTCTACCCTCCAACATCCCCCCCCCCCCCACCCCCTTTCTCCAGGGCTAAAATGAGGTTCCCTGTTAAGGCTATTATAGCCTTTCTCTAGGGAATGCTTGCATTTCACATACAAGTGCTAGCCAGTTCTAGGACAGTCCTTCAGTTACACAGCCAGTTTAAGGGCATATGCATTTCAATAAAATCTGACCTAATTTATTCTGGATTTAATCTAACCTTAAAGCTTTTTAAACCAGAAAGAACTTGAGAAACAGTAAAAAAGGTGTGACCTGAAAATTGTGCCCAGGCTTTTGCAAAGAATCTTTTCCTGTCTCCAACAAATCTTTTTGCCTGTCTTCACGATCCTCACTGTTTTAGCAAAAATATGACAATATAATAAAAGAGTGAAGTTTTACTGTATAGAGGACTATCATCATATTCAATGAATGTAACATTTTATGAATTAAGCAATTAAATAATGTAGTCCCTTTCCAGTTTTGCCTGCAATGATACATAATGGGGATATGATACATAGCTAGTAATGAAGAGGAGGGAAGAACATTGTCATAATTTGTTCACAATAAAACTTGGTTACAGTATTCCATACAGTAAATTAATAGCTCAGAATGTATTTGGTAGTATTCTGACCTTTGAATGGGGATTAAGTAGTTTTTGCAGGTTAGCGATTACAGTACTTGTGCTTCCTGAGGGACACTGATCAAAGCAAACACCAGACCATACGTTGCTCCTTTGTAGCTAATGTGCTCAGTGGCTTTTGGTCCCAGAAGAATTCTTTCATACCTTTTGTCACCACATAATAATAAACTTTCATTTTCTACCACTTTCAGTGTTCTCACCTCATTTATGTAGAGCGTTAAAGCAAAGAAAGCTGTAAATCAATGACTTTGTTCTGCCAGGTTGCTGTTGTAGGCGCAAATCAGGAATCTCAGTGTGGATATTGATCTGCAGTACATACCGAATAAATTAGTTTAAAGAACTATCATAGCTCCTGTGATGAGAATCACAGTAGAAATCAATCAAAATGTACAGCATGATCTACATTTTGTTTTTCTATATTTATTTATTTGAAATATAAATTTGGTGCCCGACATGGGGCCGAGCATGTCCAATTCCCACCATCATTTGGAATGACCAATTACATGCAACCGCAGGTGTGTTTATGCGTGAACTGCGCTGCCGATTCAGGAGAGTGTTGGACAACCGTGGTTCTCCTTCGAAACACATGGTGCTATCGGCTACTTTTTTCACACTGTAGACTACAGCTAAGCTCTCATAGAGTGGAGTCGGAGGAAGACCTTTCCTGTGCAGCTTTTAACATACAGTCCACAGGTGATCGAACAGTGGGGGTACTAGATAGTTATGTGAATGCAAGGCACCAACCGAATGAAGTCCCCTGTATCCTGGGGGATACAATTGGCAGTTGCACATTCTGTGGAGCTACCACCCACGGTCAGCAATGGCACTATTCCGATTCGATCTGAGACAGTGGGGCTCACCCGTGCACCTATACCGTGGTGCTTTATCCGAATGAGCCACCCAGCAGGCCCTGTTCATATCCTTATATCACATATCTCCAGATCAATAACCTCACTTGCATGGGTCCTCATACAAATCTGCCGTTAACAAAATATGAGGCCGTAATCATCGTAGATTTAAACATTAGCCTATATTTGCTAGGAACACAGGTGGAGTTGACACTGACCAGGCATTTTTTTTTGTTATGTAATGAAATAAAACCAGTGAAGCAAAATTAATGAATGAACTTCTTAATTGTTTGTTAGATTACCAGGACAGTAAAATGTCATATTGAAGTTGCAGCAGTCTATTTTACCCATGGTTTGATATCTTCCTGTGCTCCAGAGAACATTGAACTGAATTTAGCTTGGAAATGTGAAACCGAAACAGAGCATTTAGCATGAAAACACAGGACATTTAGAGTGTGGTCTGACTAATCAATAGTTACTATGTGAGTGTCAAACGCTCCATGAACTCATTTTCATTGGTACCAACCTCCTAATTCCAGTCGCCACATTGAGATTGAGATTGAGTGCAAGTAAAGTAGTCTTTATTGAAGTAAGGTTCCTGATTAATCCAGAGGGTACGACTGAATTGCATGTGCGCTTAAACAGACTAAGCGCATTCGACGGATTCATAAATAAATGTATAATATTGAAACGCTGTCATTTTAAATCCTATGTTCTCTGTCTTCCTTCTGAAGTAAGTGGACAGCAGAACTCAAAAATAAATGTAACGCGAGCTCCTTGCTGCGACACAGGACTTTTCCGGAACCTTCTCCCATCAGCTCCTCCCACACGTCTGGAAATGTATTCGTTCTTAACAGAATGGCTCATAAAATATTAATTTAGAGTTTGCCAGGGCCCGAGCCCTAGCCTCTGTGTCAGCTGGTTCAGGAACTCTTCTGCACAGCACATTAGAGAGGCATCGACTGTGACAGGTCTCATATGCCAACTAAACGGCGCCCTAATTATGTTTCATTCATTCCGGATTTGGCCCGCCATTTTCCTTTTCAACTGTCTGTTTGTGATACAGCATTGCGGTGGCTCGTGCGTTTGTGTAGGATAGTCCCTTGAGTTCAAGACCGTATTAAACCGCACAATAAAATGTTCACTGTTAAATAAACTGGACTCTGTTAGAGTTGAATTAATACTGGACATATTTGTGAACCAAAAAAATTGAACGATTTAAAAATCAGCTGAGGCACTGGGAAGGGTAAGGCTGCCACCATGGGTCCGTTAGCGGCGCTGGCGGCCGGCTGGGCGGGCCCGGAGCGGTAACGCGCCGTGCTTCTCGCCTAGGTACTCCATCGACCGAGGCACCGACCAGGAGAAGATCTTCAACATCGACGCGGTGACGGGGGCCATCACCCTGGGGAAGATCCTGGACAGGGAGACGGCGGGATGGCACAACATCACGGTGACGGCGGTGGAAGCAGGTACGCGCCCCGCTTTCCTAAACCCCGCCATCAGCAGCTCCGGCGGCGCAAGGACAGATTCGCAGCGAAGCCCAGAATGGGGAGGGCTATTTCACACTCACTGGTCTGAAACCAACCGTGCGGCCATGGGTTCATTCAACATTTGTCCTTAAATTGTACAACGCACTGAAATTCGAGTGTGGCTGTTTTTTTTTTTTTTCAAACACAGTCTGGTAAGTGTGTTTTGTTTGTCGCTGAATTTGCCTAACAGTGCAAAGAAAAACACAAAGACACGCGCTTGTTGTGAGTTGATGTTAACGATAAATGTTGAAATCATTTCATTGGCTAAAGTCAGCGATTGACAGCTTGTAGCTCCACCCATCATCAATTAAAATCCCTCTCTTATTGCACATATTCAGTGCTTACATCCAATTCCATTCCCTCAGAGTGGTTTGACAGGCTCCTCTTGAGTAAAAAATAAACTGAAATTTTTATCATCGTTCTCTTCTCCACGATTTCACCCATTATGAACTGAACAATGAAATCCTTCTGAGATCATTTGTGCCCTCGGCTCCTGATATCGGAGATGAATGGCTGCTGCTGTTTCCTGCTCATTGTGTCGTGACTTCAGTGGGCAATGGCTCCGATGGAAATAATGGATGCAGAACGATTCATGCGGCTCATGCATTTTGTTCAGTTTGGCTGGACGGGGCTTAATTAGTGTGAAAGGAAAGCAAAGGCACCTCATTAACGGTTCGTTAATGAGCGGGCTATTGTGTCGAAGTCTGGGGTTCAGCTTAAGTGTCACTCTCTAAATTTCTCC